>NC_048587.1:61001973-61011973 GCF_013265735.2 Oncorhynchus mykiss
GGGAATCGAACTCTGACCCTGACGTTGCAAATGCCATATTCTACCAACTGAGCTACACGGGACCATGTATGGGTGAGAAATGTGTATGGTTTCATCATACACCAATCAGTGTTACTGTCAACACAACTATAAACCTAATTTCCCCATATCAGTCTGGAATGATGACATTGTCTCTCTGAGACCTGGGCCAAATTTAGTATGGCACAGTGGCTGAGTTTACACAGGCAGACCAAATCTGATCTCAGTGGAAACCTAGTGTATATCTGATCCATCCACCCCCTCAGTAGTAATCTCAGTAGTAACCTCATTGGTAACCTCAGTGGCAACCTAGTGGTAACCTCAATGATAACCTAGTGGTAACCTCAATGGTAACCTAGTAGTAACCTAGTGGTAACCTCAATGGTATCCTAGTGGTAACCTCAGTGGTAACCTTGTGGTAACCTCAGTGGTAACCTAGTGGTAACCTCAATGGTAATCTCAGTAGTAACCTCATTGGTAACCTCAGTGGCAACCTAGTGGTAACCTCAGTGGTAACCTAGTGGTAACCTCAATGGTAACCTAGTAGTAACCTAGTGGTAACCTCAATGATATCCTAGTGGTAACCTCAGTGGTAACCTTGTGGTAACCTAGTGGTAACCTCATTGGTAAACTCATTGGTAACCTCAGAGGTTATCTCATTGGTAACCTAGTGGTAACCTCAGTGATAACCTCATTGGTAACCTCAGTAGTAACCTCAGTGGTTACCTCATTGGTAACCTAGTGGTAAGCTCATTGAAAACCTAGTAGTAACGTCAGTGGTAACCTAGTGAAACTCTCGTCCATCCACCTACTTGCAACACTATGTCCATAGAGTACATCTAGAAACACCTACTAACAACACTATGTCCATAGAGTATATCTAGAAACACCTACTAACAACACTATGTCCATATAGTATATCTAGAAACACCTACTAACAACACTATGTCCATAGAGTACATCTAGAAACACCTACTAACAACACTATGTCCATAGAGTACATCTAGAAACACCTACTAACAACACTATGTCCATAGAGTACATCTAGAAACACCTACTAACAACACTATGTCTATAGAGTACATCTAGAAACACCTACTAACAACACTATGTCCATAGAGTATATCTAGAAACACCTACTAACAACACTATGTCCATAGAGTATATCTAGAAACACCTACTAACAACATTATGTCCATAGAGTATATCTAGAAACACCTACTAACAACACTATGTCCATAGAGTATATCTAGAAACACCTACTAACAACACTATGTCTATAGAGTACATCTAGAAACACCTACTAACAACACTATGTACATAGAGTATATCTAGAAACACCTACTAACAACATTATGTCCATAGAGTACATCTAGAAACACCTACTAACAACACTATGTCCATAGAGTATATCTAGAAACACCTACTAACAACATTATGTCCATAGAGTACATCTAGAAACACCTACTAACAACATTATGTCCATAGAGTATATCTAGAAACACCTACTAACAACACTATGTCCATAGAGTATATCTAGAAACACCTACTAACAACATTATGTCCATAGAGTACATCTAGAAACACCCACTAACAACACTATGTCCATAGAGTATATCTAGAAACACCTACTAACAACACTATGTCCATAGAGTATATCTAGAAACACCTACTAACAACACTATGTCCATAGAGTATATCTAGAAACACCTACTAACAACACTATGTCCATAGAGTACATCTAGAAACACCTACTAACAACACTATGTCCATAGAGTACATCTAGAAACACCTACTAACAACACTATGTCCATAGAGTACATCTAGAAACACCTACTAACAACACTATGTCCATAGAGTACATCTAGAAACACCTACTAACAACACTATGTCCATAGAGTACATCTAGAAACACCTACTAACAACACTATGTCCATAGAGTACATCTAGAAACACCTACTAACAACACTATGTCCATAGAGTACATCTAGAAACACCTACTAACAACACTATGTCCATAGAGTACATCTAGAAACACCTACTAACAACACTATGTCCATAGAGTACATCTAGAAACACCTACTAACAACACTATGTCCATAGAGTATATCTAGAAACACCTACTAACAACACTATGTCCATAGTACATCTAGAAACACCTACTAACAGCACTATGTCTATAGAGTACATCTAGAAACACCTACTAACAACACTATGTCTATAGAGTACATCTAGAAACACCTACTAACAACACTATGTCCATAGATATATCTAGAAACACCTACTAACAACACTATGTCCATAGAGTATATCTAGAAACACCTACTAACAACACTATGTCCATAGAGTATATCTAGAAACACCTACTAACAACACTATGTCTATAGAGTATATCTAGAAACACCTACTAACAACACTATGTCCATAGAGTATATCTAGAAACACCTACTAACAACACTATGTACATAGAGTATATCTAGAAACACCTACTAACAACACTATGTCCATAGAGTATATCTAGAAACACCTACTAACAACACTATGTCCATAGAGTATATCTAGAAACACCTACTAACAACACTATGTCCATAGAGTATATCTAGAAACACCTACTAACAACACTATGTCCATAGAGTACATCTAGAAACACCTACTAACAACACTATGTCCATAGAGTACATCTAGAAACACCTACTAACAACACTATGTCCATAGAGTACATCTAGAAACACCTACTAACAACACTATGTCTATAGAGTACATCTAGAAACACCTACTAACAACACTATGTCCATAGAGTATATCTAGAAACACCTACTAACAACACTATGTCCATAGAGTATATCTAGAAACACCTACTAACAACATTATGTCCATAGAGTATATCTAGAAACACCTACTAACAACACTATGTCCATAGAGTATATCTAGAAACACCTACTAACAACACTATGTCTATAGAGTACATCTAGAAACACCTACTAACAACACTATGTACATAGAGTATATCTAGAAACACCTACTAACAACATTATGTCCATAGAGTACATCTAGAAACACCTACTAACAACACTATGTCCATAGAGTATATCTAGAAACACCTACTAACAACATTATGTCCATAGAGTACATCTAGAAACACCTACTAACAACATTATGTCCATAGAGTATATCTAGAAACACCTACTAACAACACTATGTCCATAGAGTATATCTAGAAACACCTACTAACAACATTATGTCCATAGAGTACATCTAGAAACACCCACTAACAACACTATGTCCATAGAGTATATCTAGAAACACCTACTAACAACACTATGTCCATAGAGTATATCTAGAAACACCTACTAACAACACTATGTCCATAGAGTATATCTAGAAACACCTACTAACAACACTATGTCCATAGAGTACATCTAGAAACACCTACTAACAACACTATGTCCATAGAGTACATCTAGAAACACCTACTAACAACACTATGTCCATAGAGTACATCTAGAAACACCTACTAACAACACTATGTCCATAGAGTACATCTAGAAACACCTACTAACAACACTATGTCCATAGAGTACATCTAGAAACACCTACTAACAACACTATGTCCATAGAGTACATCTAGAAACACCTACTAACAACACTATGTCCATAGAGTACATCTAGAAACACCTACTAACAACACTATGTCCATAGAGTATATCTAGAAACACCTACTAACAACACTATGTCCATAGTACATCTAGAAACACCTACTAACAGCACTATGTCTATAGAGTACATCTAGAAACACCTACTAACAACACTATGTCTATAGAGTACTTCTAGAAACACCTACTAACAACACTATGTCCATAGATATATCTAGAAACACCTACTAACAACACTATGTCCATAGAGTATATCTAGAAACACCTACTAACAACACTATGTCCATAGAGTATATCTAGAAACACCTACTAACAACACTATGTCTATAGAGTATATCTAGAAACACCTACTAACAACACTATGTCCATAGAGTATATCTAGAAACACCTACTAACAACACTATGTACATAGAGTATATCTAGAAACACCTACTAACAACACTATGTCCATAGAGTATATCTAGAAACACCTACTAACAACACTATGTCCATAGAGTATATCTAGAAACACCTACTAACAACACTATGTCCATAGAGTATATCTAGAAACACCTACTAACAACACTATGTCCATAGAGTACATCTAGATAGATGGGGAGGGATGGATGGATGGATGGATGGATGGATGGATGGATGGAGGGAGGGAGGGAGGGAGGGAGGGAGGGAGGGAGCGAGTGAGGGAGCGATGGAGGGAGGGAGGGAGGGATAGATGGATGGATGGATTAGGACAGGGATGGATGGATGGATCGATAGATGGATGGATGGAGGGAGGGAGGGAGGGAGGGAGGGAGGGAGGGAGGGAGGGAGGGAGGGAGGGAGGGAGGGAGGGAGGGAGGAAGGGAGGAAGGGATGGATGAATGGAGTGAGGCATGGATGGAAGGGAGGGAAGGAGGGAAGGGGGGATGGAGAATAAGACGAGAATAATAAGATAATATAATAAGAGAATAAGACGAGAATAATAAGAGAATATAATAAGAGAATAAGACGTAGTTGAAACCCAGAGAACATGGTGCCCTTTAGAAAAGCAAATTGCCGGGAGATGTTGAGTCTAATGTGTTGGTATCCATGGTGACAGGGGAACGACAGGAAGCAGGGACCAGGTCTGCCGTAAAAAGGATAAGAGGAGTGAGGGGGGGGAGGGGGGGGGGGGTGCAGGAATCCTGTTCAATGAAGGGAGATCCAACTAACAGGTTCAATCAGCCCTGGACTAACTGGTCATTTCAGCAGAGCGGAGGTCCATTTAGGAAGCAGTGCGGAGGACGTGGAGCAGAACAGTGGTATTTACTGATGTCACAATGTACGTCATCAGAGCATGTCAGGAGTGTGCCATGCAGTGTTCCTACACCCTTGTATACAGTAACCACGACAAGACACAGCACTAACATGTTGCATTCCTACACCATTGACAAGACACAGAACTAACATGTTGCATTCCTACACCCTTGTATACAGTAACCACGATAAGACACAGGACTAACATGTTGCATTCCTACACCCTTGTATACAGTAACCACGACAAGACACAGCACTAACATGTTGCATTCCTACACCATTGACAAGACACAGAACTAACATGTTGCATTCCTACACCCTTGTATACAGTAACCACGACAAGACACAGGACTAACATGTTGCATTCCTACACCCTTGTATACAGTAACCACGACAAGACACAGGACTAACATGTTGCATTCCTACACCCTTGTATACAGTAACCACGACAAGACACAGTACCAACATGTTGCATTCCTACACCCTTGTATACAGTAACCACGACAAGACACAGAACTAACATGTTGCATTTCAGGGCTTAAAAGTCTCCCTCTGATATTTCCAGCCATTTAATAGCAAACCAAGTGGTCAAACTGCCCATTTAACTGGGTTTACCTGATATCATCTACTGATCAATGTCAGAGGAGGAATCAAGAGGGCTGGGCAGGTTTGGATTTAGAGGTAGAGATGACTACATGTGATAACGTTGCCTTGGGCTCCATGTTGAATGGCAGGACATATGTAAGAGAAAGGCCTAGGACAGGGAGGGAGGAAGGACAAAGGACAGAGGATAGAGAGAGAAGGGAGGGAAGGAGGAGGGAGGGGGGGAGGAGGAGGAGTATGGAGAAGGGAGGAGGGAGGGAATGGAGGGGAGGAGGGAAGGGGGAGGACTATGGAGTATGGAGAAGGGAGGAGGGAGGGAAGGGAGGATGCAGGGAGGACATGAGAAAGGAGGGACAGGGGAGGGGAGGAGGAGGAAGGAGGGCGGGAGGAGAGGGTGAGGGAGGGAGGGGGAGGGTGAGGGGGGAAGATGGAAGAAAGAGAAGGGTGGTAGGGAGGGAGGGAGAGGAAGAGATGGAGTATGAAGAAGGGAGGAGGAAAGGAAGGGTTGAGTTACCCTCATTACTTAACCCTGGTGGGGCTCTGAGCTTCTACTGGACAGAGGAGGGGGGAAGGGTTGGTGTGTGTGTGTGTGTGTGTGTGTGTGTGTGTGTGTGTGTGTGTGTGTGTGTGTGTGTGTGTGTGTACGTGTGTGTGTGTGTGTGTGTGTGTGTGTGTGTGTGTGTGTGTGTGTGAAGAGCAGTGAAGACCCCCTTGACTGAGTGCTGCCACTAGAAAACATTAAGGTGCTGCCCAGCTAGCAGGGTTGGGAATGATGCCATTTTGATTCAGTCACTTCAGGAAGTAAACTGATTTTTCAATTCCAGCTAATAAACATCAAGGAACACAGTGGTAGAACTGTTTGAAATTTCGTCATTACAATCACTTCAGATGTGAACCTTTTTACAGCTTTGCTTGCTAGGTAAGGACTTCTTAGTCTGACTGAGTGCACTACCTCAAAAAAGATAGTCACTCTAAATGACTGTTGTACTTTTTACCTTCAATGTTAATCATGTTACCTGCAACCAGACTCCATGTGTTGCATTACAGTATAATACCAGTCTAACACGCCTTTAGTAACGGCCTGTCAGCTTTAATATGTCAGAATCCCTTTTTTCTTCAGGAAGGTAATATACATTACCCCCCACCCATCACCACCCCACTACCATCACCACCCCCACTACCATCACCACCCCCACTACCATCACCACCGCCATCCCCACTACCATCAACACCCCCACTACCATCACCAACCCCCACTACCATCACCACCGCCACCCCCACTACCATCACCATCACCACCCCCACTACCATCACCACCCCACTACCATCACCACCCCCACTACCATCACCACCCCACTACCATCACCACCCCACTACCATCACCACCCCCACTACCATCACCACCCCCACTACCATCACCACCCCACTACCATCACCAACCCCCACTACCATCACCACCGCCACCCCCACTACCATCACCATCACCACCCCCACTACCATCACCACCCCACTACCATCACCACCGTAACTGTAATATGTGGATGTCCTTCTAGGCCCCTAGTCAGACTGTAATATGTGGATGTCCTTCTAGGCCCCCAGTCAGACTGTAACTGTAATATGTGGATGTCCTTCTAGGCCCCCAGTCAGACTGTAATATGTGGATGTCCTTCTAGGCCCCCAGTCAGACTGTAATATGTGGATGTCCTTCTAGGCCCCCAGTCAGACTGTAACTGTAATATGTGGATGTCCTTCTAGGCCCCCAGTGAGACTGTAACTGTAATATGTGGATGTCCTTCTAGGCCCCCAGTCAGACTGTAATATGTGGATGTCCTTCTAGGCCCCCAGTTAGACTGTAACTGTAATATGTGGATGTCCTTCTAGGCCCCCAATGAGACTGTAACTGTAATATGTGGATGTCCTTCTAGGCCCCCAGTCAGACTGTAATATGTGGATGTCCTTCTAGGCCCCCAGTTAGACTGTAACTGTAATATGTGGATGTCCTTCTAGGCCCCCAGTCAGACTGTAATATGTGGATGTCCTTCTATGCCCCCAGTTAGACTGTAACTGTAATATGTGGATGTCCTTCTAGAACCCCAGTCAGACTGTAACTGTAATATGTGGATGTCCTTCTAGGCCCCCAGTCAGACTGTAACTGTAATATGTGGATGTCCTTCTAGGCCCCCAGTCAGACTGTAGCTGTAATATGTGGATGTCCTTCTAGGCCCCCAGTCAGACTGTAATATGTGGATGTCCTTCTAGGCCCCCAGTCAGACTGAAGCTGTAATATGTGGATGTTCTTCTAGGCCCCCAGTCAGACTGTAGCTGTAATATGTGGATGTCCTTCTAGGCCCCCAGTCAGACTGTAATATGTGGATGTCCTTCTAGGCCCCCAGTCAGACTGTAACTGTAATATGTGGATGTCCTTCTAGGCCCCCAGTCAGACTGTAACTGTAATATATGGATATTCTTCTAGGCCCCCAGTCAGACTGTAACTGTAATATGTGGATGTCCTTCTAGGCCCCCAGTCAGACTGTAATATGTGGATGTCCTTCTAGGCCCCCAGTCAGACTGTAACTGTAATATGTGGATGTCCTTCTAGGCCCCCAGTCAGACTGTAACTGTAATATGTGGATGTCCTTCTAGGCCCCCAGTCAGGCTGTACCTGTAATATGTGGATGTTCTTCTAGGCCCCCAGTCAGACTGTAACTGTAATATGTGGATGTCCTTCTAGGCCCCCAGTCAGACTGCAATATGTGGATGTCCTTCTAGGCCCCCAGTCAGACTGTAATATGTGAATTTCCTTTTAGGCCCCCAGTCAGACTGTAACTGTAATATGTGGATGTCCTTCTAGGCCCCCAGTCAGACTGTAATATGTGGATGTTCTTCTAGGCCCACAGTCAGACTGTAATATGTGGATGTCCTTCTAGGCCCCCAGTGAGACTGTAACTGTAATATGTGGATGTCCTTCTAGGCCCCCAGTCAGACTGTAATATGTGGATGTCCTTCTAGGCCCCCAGTCAGACTGTAACTGTAATATGTGGATGTCCTTCTAGGCCCCCAGTGAGACTGTAACTGTAATATGTGGATGTCCTTCTAGGCCCCCAGTCAGACTGTAACTGTAATATGTGGATGTCCTTCTAGGCCCCAAGTGAGACTGTAACTGTAATATGTGGATGTCCTTCTAGGCCCCCAGTCAGGCTGTAACTGTAATATGTGGATGTTCTTCTAGGCCCCCAGTCAGACTGTAACTGTAATATGTGGATGTCCTTCTAGGCCCCCAGTCAGACTGTAATATGTGGATGTCCTTCTAGGCCCCCAGTCAGACTGTAATATGTGGATGTCCTTCTAGGCCCCCAGTCAGACTGTAGCTGTAATATGTGGATGTCCTTCTAGGCCCCCAGTCAGACTGTAATATGTGGATGTCCTTCTAGGCCCCCAGTCAGACTGTAACTGTAATATGTGGATGTCCTTCTAGGCCCCCAGTCAGACTGTAATATGTGAATGTCCTTCTAGGCCCCCAGTCAGACTGTAACTGTAATATGTGGATGTCCTTCTAGGCCCCCAGTCAGACTGTAATATGTGAATGTCCTTCTAGGCCCCCAGTCAGACTGTAATATGTGAATGTCCTTCTAGGCCCCCAGTCAGACTGTAATATGTGAATGTCCTTCTAGGCCCCCAGTCAGACTGTAACATGTGAATGTCCTTCTAGGCCCCCAGTCAGACTGTAATATGTGAATTGACTTCTAGGCCCCCAGTCAGACTGTAATATGTGGATGTCCTTCTAGGCCCCCAGTGAGACTGTAACTGTAATATGTGGATTTCCTTCTAGGCCCCCAGTCAGACTGTAATATGTGAATGTCCTTCTAGGCCCCCAGTCAGACTGTAACTGTAATATGTGGATGTCCTTCTAGGCCCCCAGTCAGACTGAAGCTGTAATATGTGGATGTTCTTCTAGGCCCCCAGTCAGACTGTAACTGTAATATGTGGATGTCCTTCTAGGCCCCCAGTCAGACTGTAATATGTGGATGTCCTTCTAGGCCCCCAGTCAGACTGTAATATGTGAATGTCCTTTTAGGCCCCCAGTCAGACTGTAACTGTAATATGTGGATGTCCTTCTAGGCCCCCAGTCAGACTGTAATATGTGGATGTTCTTCTAGGCCCACAGTCAGACTGTAATATGTGGATGTCCTTCTAGGCCCCCAGTCAGACTGTAATATGTGGATGTCCTTCTAGGCCCCCAGTGAGACTGTAACTGTAATATGTGGATGTCCTTCTTGGCCCCCAGTCAGACTGTAATATGTGGATGTCCTTCTAGGCCCCCAGTCAGACTGTAACTGTAATATGTGGATGTCCTTCTAGGCCCCCAGTGAGAATGTAACTGTAATATGTGGATGTCCTTCTAGGCCCCCAGTGAGACTGTAACTGTAATATGTGGATGTCCTTCTAGGCCCCCA
>NC_048587.1:61016973-61116973 GCF_013265735.2 Oncorhynchus mykiss
ATCTACCAAACGTCTGCTTTCATCAAAGCTTTGTAAGTCCTTTTTTGGAAAATCAAAGAAGAGAAGGAGTTGTTCAGCACAGCTGAAGAATCGTTTCCAGTGAGTCTATGACTGACATTTTGGGATATCTGTTGTTGTATAAAGAATTGTTTATATTTCTCCCTGTTGTTATTGTGTTTTTATAGTGAGAGCTTGGGCCAGTAAGATTGCCAATGTTCATTACACCTGGCAAAAACCTGAAACGTGAACTTGAAACATAAACCATCCATCTATATGCATGTTAGGCATCCAGAGGGGATGTACTGTGGATGTTGTTAAACACATGCTAGGAGTAGATGTCCATGTTGTTAGACGTATTCTAAGAGTAGATGTCCATGTTGTTAGACGTATTCTAAGAGTAGATGTCCATGTTGTTAGACGTATTCTAAGAGTAGATGTCCATGTTGTTAGACGTATTCTAAGAGTAGATGTACATGTTGTTAGACGTTTTCTAAGAGTAGATGTCCAGGTAGCCTAGTGGTTAAGAGGTTTGGGACTATAACCAAAAGGCTGCT
This sequence comes from Oncorhynchus mykiss, assembly GCF_013265735.2. Classification (NCBI taxonomy): domain Eukaryota; kingdom Metazoa; phylum Chordata; class Actinopteri; order Salmoniformes; family Salmonidae; genus Oncorhynchus; species Oncorhynchus mykiss. The sequence goes on from NC_048587.1 coordinate 61,017,528, forward strand.
GGTTTGAATCCCAGAGCTGTCGATGTGCCCTTGGGCAAGGCACTTAATTGCTCCTGTAAATCGTGTCTGCTAAGAGTAGATGTCCATGTTGTTAGATGTATGCTGAGTGGATGTAATGTAATGCTGGGTGAAAATTCCATGAACTGTAAGAGTACTTTTCATGCTGTGTAGTGTGTTTCTGGACATAATATAGGAACAGGCTGACAAAGGATCTGATTAAAAGTGACAAGCCTTCAAATTAACTTAGCATTACTTCTGGGCCTGAGGCTCCACACATCCCATTGCCTTGGAATAGGATGTCCGAGCTGTGATGCTAGCCACTAGCTAACAACAAGGCAGACAGAGCTGTGATGCTACCCACTAGCTATCAACAAGGTACTCTGGGCTGTGATGCTAGCCACTAGCTAACAACAATGCAGACAGAGCTGTGACGCTAGCCACTAGCTAAGAGCAAGGCAGTCAGAGCTGTGATGCTACCCACTAGCTAACAACAAGGCAGATAGAGCTGTGATGCTAGCCACTGGCTAACAACAAGGCAGATAGAGCTGTGATGCTAGCCACTAGCTAACAACAAGGCAGACAGAGCTGTGATGCTAGCCACTAGCTAACAACAAGGCATACAGAGCTGTGATGCTAGCCACTAACAGATTTCATGAATCTATGAAAAAGTACAAATGAATAAAAGAACATGGGGGGCATGTTTTCCAATGATGGAAGGGACTACATGGTTACCAATGATGGAAGGGACTACATGGTTACCAATGATGGAAGGGACTACATGGTTACCAATGATGGAAGGGACTACATGGCTACCAATGATGGAAGGGACTACATGGTTACCAATGATGGAAGGGACTACATGGTTACCAATGATGGAAGGGACTACATGGCTACCAATGATGGAAGGGACCACATGGTTACCAATGATGGAAGGGACCACATGGTTACCAATGATGGAAGGGACTACATGGTTACCAATGATGGAAGGGACCACATGGTTACCAATGATGGAAGGGACTACATGGTTACCAATGATGGAAGGGACCACATGGTTACCAATGATGGAAGGGACCACATGGTTACCAATGATGGAAGGGACTACATGGTTACCAATGATGGAAGGGACCACATGGTTACCAATGATGGAAGGGACTTCATAAATAAAATAGGCCTAATGTAGGGACCTCTGGGTTACCTGGGACATCACATCGACCACCCCCTGTGTAGACTTTTAGAAAAAGTCACGCTTAAAAGCATTCTGATCTTAAAAGCATGATTAATAATGTAATTATCTGACGATGAACAAGCAGAAGACAATGTGATTCCTGTCCTATATCAATAAAATACATATCAAACTAGATTTAAATGAAACATTATCCATATGTGAATATTGTGTGCAAAGCGCTCATCAAGGCAAAGGGTGGCTACTTTGAAGAATCTAAAATATAAATATATTTTGATTTGTTGAATACATTTTGGGTTACCACATGATTCCATATGTGTTATTTCATAGTTTTGATGTCTTCACTATTATTCTACAATGTAGAAAATAGTAAAAATAAAGAAAAACCCTTGAATGAGTAGGTGTGTCCAAACTTTTGTCTGGTACTGTATATAAAACAATATTTAAATAATACATTTCAGAATCCATATATTGGGAATGATAAATACTTCTACCATGCTCTTTCTGACCTGAACCAGACTACACCTCTTCACTGAAATGGCTGCTGTGTTTGCTCTGGGTTCCCATGGATATGCCTGTAAAATTGTCTGTAGAGTGATAGGCAAATGTGTCATTCTGTGACTCTGCCAACACACTGAGAATGACATCTGTGTGGGCTGCTTACGCAGTCAATGACAACCCTCTATGTGCCAAACTCGTCTTTTAGATAAACCACTTGTTTGTATTACTGGACTCAAGAACAACTATGATAAGCCTGATCAGTTGGTTATTTGTAAACAGCAAGTGGCATACTGTTATTGTGTATAATCAAAGCACTAGTAGAAGAAGTCTCCTGTATTATGAAAGTTGGCGGTTCGTAGCTTAAATAGTCAGTTCCATTTTCATTTAGCCATTCATCATCTTCAGATGTATCTGTCACGCCCTGAACTTAGAGATCCTTTTTATGTCTCTATTTTGGTTTGGTCAGGGCGTTAGTCGGGGGGTGGGCATTCTATGTTTTGTGTTTCTATGATTTTTGATTTCTATAATTTGGCCGGGTAGGGTTCTCAATCAGGGACAGCTGTCTATCGTTGTCTCTGATTGGGAACCATACTTAGGTAGCCCTTTTCCCACATGTGTTTGTGGGAAGTGGACTTTGTTTAGGGCACATAGCCTTTGAGCTTCACGGCTTGTTTTTGTAGTGTTATTTGTTTTGTTCGGAGTCATTTTGATTAATAAATGAAAATGTATGCTCACCACGCTGCACCTTGGTCCTCCTGCTTCAACAGCCGTTAGAGTATCTCTGATCTGTTTCTATAATTTAAAAGCCTAAAGGACTTAGACAACTTTCATACATTGAATAATACAGGCTTCATTTTCCACTCCATTGCATGGAAACCTCTAAAATCTCAACGTATACTAACCCATTACTGGTGAAATCATTCCTAAGAAATGTAAGAAATATATTTTAAGCAGGAGCCCTCTTTTAATTTATTTAGTTATCAATCTATCAAAAAAAAAACGAATATTCGCTACCATCTGTTTAATTAGGGTGGCAAAAAGAAGTTAGTCCTAAATATTTCAAAAAACTAAAGCATTGTACTTGGGACTAATCATTCACTAAACCCTAAACCTCAGCCAAATATTTCAATTAACTAATGTGGAAATTGAGCAAGTTGAGATGACTAAACTGCTTGGAGTAACCCTGAATTGTAAACTGTCATGGTCAAAACATATTGATACAACAGTAACTAAGATGGGGAGAAGTCTGTCCATAATAAAGCGCTGCTCTGCCTTCTTAACAACACTATCAACAAGGCAGGTCCTACAGGCTCTAGTTTCTACCTTCTTAACAACACTATCAACAAGGCAGGTCCTACAGGCCCTAGTTTCTACCTTCTTAACAACACTATCAACAAGGCAGGTCCTACAGGCCCTAGTTTCTACCTTCTTAACAACACTATCAACAAGGCAGGTCCTACAGGCTCTAGTTTCTACCTTCTTAACAACACTATCAACAAGGCAGGTCCTACAGGCTCTAGTTTCTACCTTCTTAACAACACTATCAACAAGGCAGGTCCTACAGGCCCTAGTTTCTACCTTCTTAACAACACTATCAACAAGGCAGGTCCTACAGGCCCTAGTTTCTACCTTCTTAACAACACTATCAACAAGGCAGGTCCTACAGGCTCTAGTTTCTACCTTCTTAACAACACTATCAACAAGGCAGGTCCTACAGGCTCTAGTTTCTACCTTCTTAACAACACTATCAACAAGGCAGGTCCTACAGGCCCTAGTTTCTACCTTCTTAACAACACTATCAACAAGGCAGGTCCTACAGGCCCTAGTTTCTACCTTCTTAACAACACTATCAACAAGGCAGGTCCTACAGGCCCTAGTTTCTACCTTCTTAACAACACTATCAACAAGGCAGGTCCTACAGGCCCTAGTTTTGTCGCACCTGGATTACTGTCCAGTTGTGTGGTCAGATACCACAAAGAGGGACTTAGGAAAATTACAATTGGCCCAGAACTACTGGCCAGTCGTGTAAATGTACACAGAGAGCTAACATTAATAATGTGCATGTCAATCTCTCCTGGCTCAAAGTAGAGGAGAGAGGGACTTCATCACTACTTGAAATTGTGAGCAGTCCTGTGTAGCTCAGTTGGTAGAGCGTGGTGCTTGCAATGCCAGGGTTGTGGGTTTGATTCCCACAGGGGACCAGTATGAACATGTATGTATGTACTCACTACTGTAAGTCGCTGGAGATAAGAGTGTCTACAGGAATGAAAAATGTTAACTTGTTGAATACACTGAGCTGTCTGTTTAAACAACTAGCACAGAGCCCAGACACCCATACATGCCACCAGAGGTCTCTTCACAGTCCCCAAGTCCTGAACAGACTATGGGAGGTGCACAGTACTACATAGAGCCATGACTACATGGAACTCTATTCCACATCAGGTACACTTTATAGAACAGTGGGGTCTGTGCATAGACATACATGGATTGTATGTGGTAGCAGCCTGTTGAGAAATGTTTTAATTGTATATAATTGCCTTAATTTAGCTGGTTCCAAGGAAGACTAGCCGCTGCCTTGGCAGGAACTAATGGGGATTCATAATAAACCCCAAGAAGAGTATCTACTGCCTTGGCAGGAACTAATGGGGATTCATAATAAACCCCAGGAAGAGGAGCTGCTGTCTTAACAGGAACTAATGGGGATCCATAATAAACCCCAGGAAGAGTATCTACTGCCTTGGCAGGAACTAATGGGGATTCATAATAAACCCCAGGAAGAGGAGCTGCTGTCTTGACAGGAACTAATGGGGATCCATAATAAACCCCAGGAAGAGTATCTACTGCCTTGGCAGGAACTAATGGGGATCCATAATAAACCCCAGGAAGAGTAGCTGCTGTCTTAGTAGGAACTAATGGGGATCCTTAATAAACCCCAGGAAGAGTAGCCGCTGCCTTGGCAGGAACTAATGGGGATCCCTAATAAACCCCAGGAAGAGTAGCTGCTGTCTTAGTAGGAACTAATGGGGATCCATAATAAACCCCAGGAAGAGTAGCCACTGCCTTGGCAGGAACTAATGGGGATCCATAATAAACCCCAGGAAGAGTAGCTGCTGTCTTAGTAGGAACTAATGGGGATCCATAATAAACCCCAGGAAGAGTAGCTGCTGCCTTGGCAGGAACTAATAGGGATCCATAATAAACCCCAGGAAGAGTAGCTGCTGTCTTAGTAGGAACTAATAGGGATCCATAATAAACCCCAGGAAGAGTAGCTGCTGTCTTAGTAGGAACTAAATGGGATCCCTAATAAATACAAATACATCAATGTGAGTGGTTACTTCCAGGAGAAAGGATCAGGAGCATCATGTCTCCTAGAATGCGTCACAAATGGCACCCTATTCCCTATTTGGTGCATCACTTTTGTGCACTATGAATGGTATAGTGTGTCATTTGGGATATAACCTTGTGTGGAATAACCCTCTGTTGCTGCATCCTACATATCCCTGTCTCTTAAAGGCTAAACACACACACACACACACACACGGACACACGGACACACAGACACACACACACACACACACACGGACACACGGACACACACACACACACACACGGACACACAGACACACACGGCTATCCTATGGCCCCTCATTAATGATTGCTGCGTCATTCTCCTGAATCTATAGCCGTAGAAACAACATCACTATTTCATTGGGGATTGATTTGATTGTCCTTTCTGTGGCCATTATTTAGGGTGGAGACCATGAAAAGGATCTTGCATCCCAATTTAGGGAGAAGGACCATAAAGAAGATTAAAAATACATCCCAAATAGCACCCTATTCCCTATATAGTGCACTACTTTGACAAGTGCTCAAAGGACTCTGGTCTAAAGTCGTGCACTATATAGAGAATAGGATGCCATTTGGAACGCATATTAATCTTCTTTATGGTCCTTCTCCCTTAATTGGGATGCAAGATCCTTTTCATGGTCTCCATGCCAACGAAGCAGAGTCTGAGTTTACCATCTCGGATGAAAAGGTTCAAGGTAAAAAGGCATCATGTTGGATGAAACTGCAGCAAGGGTAAAAAGGTGTGCTGAAACGCATGCTGTCGGACTTAAAAACAACACCTCGTCTATATACTAAAAACTAGTGCATTACTATAAAGGGAATAGGGCGCCATTTGTTTTAGGATCAGCTTTAATACTGCAAATCGACTGTGGCTTCTGTCAATGTAATTGTCTGCATCATTTCCAATCCTCTTTTTTATAAATATATATTATTTTATATATATATATATATATATATATATATATATATACTGTATACATTTTTGTATGTATATATATATATATATATATATATATATATATATATATATATATATATACTGTGTTATTTTCCCCTAACCCCTTTTCCCCTAACCACCCCTCCTCTAATTGGAGTAGACTAATGGACAACAACCCTTAGGCTACAACAGTACTTCCAGCGTATACAAGACACAGTATATTTTACATTATTTATCTTGTTTTTTTTGTTTTTTTAGTCCCACGATGCTCTTTTTCACAATCTATACTGTAGTCTAGCTCTCATCTCTAGACATCATCCATTCCATTATGGAGTGATCATCAGCATCATCATTATCGCTAAACCCTATTTCTCACACCTCTCCAATCAATAAAGCCTTGAGTTTGCAGCTCAGACATTTTGCAGACATAGACATAGGCCTAAAAGGCTCTTTCCAAACAACCACCATCTTCTTCCAACAAAACAAAAAACTGAAGAATCTCTTTTAGGTCTGGGAGAAAATGACATATATTCCTGAATGCCCATATGAGTACTGGATGCAAGGCATCTCCAGATAGGTAGCTAACTCAGGGCCCCTACAACTGTTGTAGGCATCTGGTCCAGATAGGTAGCTAACTCAGGGCCCCTACAACTGTTGTAGGCATCTGGTCCAGATAGGTAGCTAACTCAGGGCCCCTACAACTGTTGTAGGCATCTGGTTCAGATAGGTAGCTAACTCAGGGCCCCTACAACTGTTGTAGGCATCTGGTCTAGATAGGTAGCTAACTCAGGGTCCCTACAACTGTTGTAGGCATCTGGCCCAGATAGGTAGCTAACTCAGGGCCCCTACAACTGTTGTAGGCATCTGGTCCAGATAGGTTGCTAACTCAGGGCCCCTACAACTGTTGTAGGCATCTGGTCCAGATAGGTAGCTAACTCAGGGCCCCTACAACTGTGCTAGGCACCTGGCCCAGATAGGTTTCTAACTCAGGGCCCCTACAACTGTTGTAGGCATCTGGTCCAGATATAGGTAGCTAACTCAGGGCCCCTAAAACTATGCTAGGCAGCTAGTCCTGATATGTAGCTAACTAAGGGCCCCTACAACTGTGCAAGGCATCTGGTCCAGATATAGGTAGCTAACTCAGGGCCCCTACAACTATACTAGGCAGATAGTCCTGATAGGTAGCTAACTCAGGGCCCATACAACTGTTGTAGGCATCTGGTCCAGATATAGGTAGCTAACTCAGGGCCCCTACAACTATGCTAGGCAGCTAGTCCTGATATGTAGCTAACTAAGGGCCCCTACAATTATGCTAGGCAGCTAGTCCTGATATGTAGCTAACTAAGGGCCCCTACAACTGTGCTAGGCATCTGGTCCAGATATAGGTAGCTAACTCAGGGCCCCTACAACTGTGCTAGGCATCTGGTCCAGATAGGTATCTAACCCTACGGGGGCAAACAGCCAGTACTTTGCCATCATCTGAAGTACAATAGCTTGTGGGATTTAGATAAAGAGACATGGAGATGATCTGTAACTGATCTGATTGTAACAGATCCAGTTCCTGCGTGGCTCAGTTAAAGCATAGTGCTAGAAACACCAAGGTTGTGAGTTCGATTCCCACTTAAACATATGTACTCACTGTTCTGTAAATCGATTTGGATGCAAGCATCTGCTAAATGTAATATTTTATATATATTAATATAAAACATAGAAGGTGTCATAGACTCAGAACATAAACCTTGAGTTATTTGGTCAGATGTAGTCTGTCCACTAGAAATTACAACAGAGGTAGGTCAAATATTTACAGTACTCCTCAATGGAAACCAGAGGTAGGTAACATATTTACAGTACTCCTGCTTAGAGAACACAGAGGTAGATAACATATTTACAGTACTCCTGCTTAGAAAACACTGAGGTAGATAACATATTTACAGTACTCCTGCTTAGAAAACACTGAGGTAGATAACATATTTACAGTACTCCTGCTTAGAAAACACAGAGGTAGATAACATATTTACAGTACTCCTGCTTAGAAAACACAGAGGTGGGTAACATATTTACAGTACTCCTGCTTAGAAAACACTGAGGTAGAGAACATATTTACAATACTCCTGCTTAGAAAACACAGAGGTGGGTAACATATTTACAGTACTCCTGCTTAGAAAACACTGAGGTAGAGAACATATTTACAGTACTCCTGCTTAGAAAACACAGAGGTAGGTAACATATTTACAGTACTCCTGCTTAGAAAACACAAAGGTAGGTAACATATTTACAGTACTCCTGCTTAGAAAACACTGAGGTAGGTAACATATTTACAGTACTCCTGCTTAGAAAACACAGATGTAGGTAACATATTTGCAGTACTCCTGCTTAGAAAACACAGATGTAGGTAACATATTTACAGTACTCCTCATTGGAAACCAGAGGTAGGTAATATATTTACAGTACTCCTGCTTAGAAAACACAGAGGTAGGTAACATATTTACAGTACTCCTGCTAAGAAAACACTGAGGTAGGTAACATATTTACAGTACTCCTGCTTAGAAAACACAGAGGTAAGGTAACATATTTACAGTACTCCTCATTAGAAAACACAGATGTAGGTAACATATTTACAGTACTCCTCATTGGAAACCAGAGGTAGGTAATATATTTACAGTACTCCTGCTTAGAAAACACAGAGGTAGGTAACATATTTACAGTACTCCTGCTAAGAAAACACAGAGGTGGGTAACATATTTACAGTACTCCTGCTTAGAAAACACAGATGTAGGTAACATATTTACAGTACTCCTCATTAGAAAACACAGAGAGACAGCTAGACTGAATAACACCCAGGCTTCACAGTTGTCAAAATATCCCCTGAATCCGTAAGGGGGTCATATTTTGACGCCGTGCAGAAACACACCCTATAAATAACTTGTGAACACAGCACTGGATAACCTGAGCTCCAGATATACACAGACAGAGAACGGAACAATCTGTCCATCACCCTATAGTTATTACCTCATTGGTTGTTTTAACATCAACTCCTCCCTCAGAGGAAAACATTAACATGATGAAGCAGAATAATCTTTGCTCTCTCTGATAGTAATAATGGTTCCTATGGGAAAGTGTGTTTTATGGTTTACCAGGCTTGTGGCTAAAACATTGATATACACCAATAATGTCAAATGTGGCACTAACTAAATGCAATTCACAGTTTTAGACACAAATGGGCTAATGTGGGCCACCCTGTCACACAGATCAGCCTGTAAATAAGCCTGCATTTCTGTTGTTTATCTGGGGGTAGAAATCAAAGTCAAAGCTTTTAACTGACAATACATTTTTTTTGGGGGGGGGGGGGGGGTAAATTCTTATTTACAATGACGGTGTACCCCGGCCAAACCCGGATGTCACTGGCCCAATTGTGCACCGCCCTAATCATAGCCAGATGTTATTCAGCCTGGATTCAAACCAGGGACTCTTGCACTGAGATGCAGGGCCTTAGATCGCTGCGCCACTCGGGAGCCTAACAATGTAAACATTAACATCATTTGGAAGTCTTTGTTGCATACAGTAATAACCTCACAATGTTGACATAAAAACTCAAGAGTTTCACTACAGTTAGATTCAGTAGAGTGGTTAAACAACAGTAAGTATCAGTAGAGTGGTTAAACAACAGTAAGTATCAGTAGAGTGGTTAAACAGTGAGTATCAGTAGAGTGGTTAAACAAGTGAGTATCAGTAGAGTGGTTAAACAGTGGGTATCAGTAGAGTGGTTAAACAAGTTAGTATCAGTAGAGTGGTTAGACAACAGTAAGTATCAGTAGAGTGGTTAAACAAGTTAGTATCAGTAGAGTTGTTAAACAAGTTAGTATCAGTAGAGTGGTTAAACAACAGTGAATATCAGTAGAGTGGTTAAACAAGTTAGTATCAGTAGAGTGGTTAAACAACAGTGAGTATCAGTAGAGTGGTTAAACAACAGTGAGTATCAGTAGAGTGGTTAAACAACAGTGAGTATCAGTAGAGTGGTTAAACAACAGTGAGTATCAGTAGAGTGGTTAAACAGTGGGTATCAGCAGAGTGGGTAAACAGTGAGTATCAGTAGAGTGGTTAAACAACAGTTAGTATCAGTAGAGTGGTTAAACAGTGGGTATCAGTAGAGTGGGTAAACAGTGAGTATCAGTAGAGTGGTTAAACAACAGTGAGTATCAGTAGAGTGGTTAAACAACAGTGAGTATCAGTAGAGTGGTTAAACAACAGTGAGTATCAGTAGAGTGGTTAAACAACAGTGAGTATCAGTAGAGTGGGTAAACAGTGAGTATCAGTAGAGTGGTTAAACAACAGTGAGTATCAGTAGAGTGGTTAAACAACAGTGAGTATCAGTAGAGTGGTTAAACAACAGTGAGTATCAGTAGAGTGGTTAAACAACAGTGAGTATCAGTAGAGTGGTTAAACAACAGTTAGTATCAGTAGAGTGGGTAAACAGTGAGTATCAGTAGAGTGGTTAAACAACAGTGAGTATCAGTAGAGTGGTTAAACAACAGTGAGTATCAGTAGAGTGGTTAAACAACAGTGAGTATCAGTAGAGTGGGTAAACAGTGGGTATCAGTAGAGTGGGTAAACAGTGAGTATCAGTAGAGTGGTTAAACAACAGTGGGTATCAGTAGAGTGGGTAAACAGTGAGTATCAGTAGAGTGGTTAAACAACAGTTAGTATCAGTAGAGTGGGTAAACAACAGTGAGTATCAGTAGAGTGGTTAAACAGTGAGTATCAGTAGAGTGGTTAAACAACAGTTAGTATCAGTAGAGTGGGTAAACAGTGAGTATCAGTAGAGTGGTTAAACAACAGTGGGTATCAGTAGAGTGGGTAAACAGTGAGTATCAGTAGAGTGGTTAAACAACAGTTAGTATCAGTAGAGTGGTTAAACAACAGTGAGTATCAGTAGAGTGGTTAAACAACAGTGAGTATCAGTAGAGTGGTTAAACAACAGTGAGTATCAGTAGAGTGGTTAAACAACAGTGAGTATCAGTAGAGTGGTTAAACAACAGTGAGTATCAGTAGAGTGGTTAAACAACAGTGAGTATCAGTAGAGTGGTTAAACAACAGTGAGTATCAGTAGAGTGGTTAAACAACAGTGAGTATCAGTAGAGTGGTTAAACAACAGTGAGTATCAGTAGAGTGGTTAAACACTGGGTATCAGTAGAGTGGTTAAACAACAGTGAGTATCAGTAGAGTGGTTAAACAACAGTGAGTATCAGTAGAGTGGTTAAACAACAGTGAGTATCAGTAGAGTGGTTAAACAACAGTTAGTATCAGTAGAGTGGTTAAACAACAGTTAGTATCAGTAGAGTGGTTAAACAAGTTAGTATCAGTAGAGTGGTTAAACAACAGTTAGTATCAGTAGAGTGGTTAAACAGTGGGTATCAGTAGAGGGGTTAAACAGTGGGTATCAGTAGAGTGGTTAAACAACAGTGAGTATCAGTAGAGTGGTTAAACAACAGTTAGTATCAGTAGAGTGGTTAAACAACAGTTAGTATCAGTAGAGTGGTTAAACAAGTTAGTATCAGTAGAGTGGTTAAACAACAGTTAGTATCAGTAGAGTGGTTAAACAGTGGGTATCAGTAGAGTGGTTAAACAGTGGGTATCAGTAGAGGGGTTAAACAGTGAGTATCAGTAGAGTGGTTAAACAAGTTAGTATCAGTAGAGTGATTAAACAACAGTGAGTATCAGTAGAGTGGTTAAACAGTGAGTATCAGTAGAGTGGTTAAACAACAGTGAGTATCAGTAGAGTGGTTAAACAACAGTGAGTATCAGTAGAGTGGTTAAACAACAGTGAGTATCAGTAGAGTGGTTAAACAACAGTTAGTATCAGTAGAGTGGTTAAACAGTGGGTATCAGTAGAGGGGTTAAACAGTTAGTATCAGTAGAGTGGTTAAACAACAGTGAGTATCAGTAGAGTGGTTAAACAACAGTGAGTATCAGTAGAGTGGTTAAACAACAGTGAGTATCAGTAGAGTGGTTAAACAACAGTGAGTATCAGTAGAGTGGTTAAACAACAGTGAGTATCAGTAGAGTGGTTAAACAACAGTGAGTATCAGTAGAGTGGTTAAACAACAGTGAGTATCAGTAGAGTGGTTAAACAACAGTGAGTATCAGTAGAGTGGTTAAACAACAGTGAGTATCAGTAGAGTGGGTAAACAGTGAGTATCAGTAGAGTGGTTAAACAACAGTGAGTATCAGTAGAGTGGTTAAACAGCTACTGTGGTCGAGTAAAGTTTGCCAACAACACTCCCCTTGCCAACGAAATAAATAGACATGTAATGTACCACAGTGTGTCTATTGTTGATTAAAGCATGTTAAAGAGCATGAATTGCCTGTATGTACAGGTATGTCTCTTCCAATACAACATATAAACACAACCTGCATTGTGAGTCGTGTGTTTGAGTAAAGCAGTTAGTGCATGCAGTACAACATGGAATCTTACCGCATTGTGTGTCTGTGTCTGTCCAACCAGGATGAGGAGGTTGGAGGAGATGATTGACAGACAGAAGTTGATTAGGATGATGGACCGCTCAGACCGGATATATCTGGAATAACGGGAAGTACTGGATCAACAAATGAAAAATGACAATCAACACAACACCACAACAATCACCAATCAACATTCCTCCATTAATACTAGGCCATTACTACCAGGCCATTACTACCAGGCCATTACTACCAGGCCATTACTACCAGGCCATTACTACTATGCCATTACTACCAGGCAGCTACTACCAGGCCATTACTACCAGGCCATTACTACCAGGCCATTAATACTAGGCCATTACTACCAGGCCATTACTACCAGGCCACTACTACTAGGCCACTACTACTAGGCCATTACTACTAGGCCATTACTACTAGGCCATTACTACTAGGCCATTAATACTAGGCCACAACTACCAGGCCATTACTACTAGGCCATTACTACTAGGTCACTACTACTAGGCCACTACTACTAGGCCATTACTACTAGACCACTACTACTAGGCCATTACTACTAGGCCATTACTACCAGGCCACTACTACTAGGCAGCTACTACCAGGCCATTACTACCAGGCCATTACTACCAGGCCACTACTACTAGGCCATTACTACTAGGCCATTAATACTAGGCCACTACTACTAGGCCATTGCTACTAGGCCATTACTACCAGGCAACTACTACCAGGCCATTACTACCAGGCCACTACTAACCAGGCCATTACTACTAGGCCATTACTACTAGGGCACTACTACTAGGCCATTACTACTAGGCCATTACTACTAGGCCATTACTAGGCCACTACTACTAGGCGACTACTACTAGGCCACAACTACCAGGCCATTACTACTAGGCCACAACTACCAGGCCATTACTACTAGGCCATTACTACTAAGCCACTACTACTAGGCCACTACTACTAGGACATTACTCCTAGGCCATTACTACTAAGCCTAAACAAAGGGATATTTGGCACCAATTTGGTGACCAAGTCATGTGATAGTGTAGGATACTCACACGGATATGAATCAGAAATACACAAACAATGTTATGTATGTTTGTTATGTCTGTATATTAAGGATATTTTATGAATCATACAGGTTTACTATTAAAAGCTGGTTATTGCTGTATTATCATTCCCTGTTATGGCCATCTGTACGGCCAGTTAGCATATTGCATAGACATACAAATCAAATCAAATCAAATGATATTTGTCACATGTGCCGAATTGAATACAACCTTACCGTGAAATGCTTACTTACAAGCCCTTAAATTCGAAAAATAAGAGTTAAGAAAAATATTTACTAAATAAAAAATAAAAGAGCAACAATAAAATAACAATAGCGAGGCTATATACTACATGACCAGAAGTATGTGGACAAACCACTTCTGTATGGACTTCGCTTTGTGCACGGGCCTTCCCCAAACTGTTGCCTCAAAGTTGGAAGCATAGAATCATCTAGAATGTAATTTTATGCTGTAGTGTTAAGATTTCCCTTTACTGGGACTAAGGGACTGACGCCGAACCATGAAAAACAGCCCCAGACCATTATTCCTCCTCCGCCAAACTTTACAGTTGGCACTATGCATTGTGGCAGGAAACATTCTCCTAGCATCCGCCAAACCCAGATGTGTCCATCAGACTGCCAGATGGTGAAGCGTGATTCATCACTCAAGAGAAAGCATTTCCACTGCTCCAGATTTTTACGCGCCACGTGCTTCAGCACTCATCAGTCCCATTCTTTGAGATTGTGTGGCCTACCACTTTGCGACTGAGCTGTTGTTGCTCCTAGACATTTCCACTTCACAATAACAGCACTTACAGTTGACTGGGGCAGCTCTAGCACGAACTGACTTGGAAAAGTGGCATCCTATGCCGGTGCCACTTTTCAAGTCACTGAGTTCTTCAGTAAGGCCAATCTACTGCCAATGTGTGTCTATGGAGATTGCATGGCTGTGTGCTAGCCATCTAGTCTAGCACACAGCCATGCTTATACACTTGTCAGCAACGGGTGTGGCTGAACTAGCCGAATCCACTAATTTGAAGGGGGAGTCCACATTCTTTTGTATATATAGTGTACATCAATTCACATATTCATATGAATATATATTCATATATTCATATTCACCATGTCAACATGGTTTTACAGTGTATACATCACTGGTTGTATTGTACTCACCTCCATAGAATAGCATAGACCACTAGCAACAGGATCAAGGCGAGACAGGACAGACCACAACCAATGATCAAAGTCACAGAGGGGACCGCTGAGTACTCCATGGTCTGTAGGAGACAGAGACAGAAGGAAGTAGATATTACACCTGCTTTGTGTTGGTGCTACAGCTTCAGACACACTAATCAAAACACTTTTTATAGCTGCTTTGGGTTGGTGTTAAAATATCAGCCACAGGGCCTCCAGAGTTGCGCAGCGGTCTAAGGCACTGCACCGTATTGCATCGGGTTCGATCTCAGGATGTGTCACTGTGTCAGTGGCCGGGAAACCCATGAGGGGGCGCACAATTGGCCCAGCGTCGTCCGGGTTAGGGGAGGGTTTGGCCGGACGGGATTTCCTTGTCCCATCACGATCTAGTGACTCCTTGTGGCAGGCCGGGCGCCTGCAAGATGACAGCTGGACAGTGTTTTCTCCGACACATGGGTGTGGCTGGCTTCCGGGTTAAGCGAGCAGTGTGTCAAGAAGCAGTGCACCTTGGCAGGGTTGTGTTTTTTCGGAGGATGCATGGCTCTCGACCTTTGCCTCTCATGAGTCCGTAGGGGAGATGCAGCGACGGGACAAGACTAACTACCAATTGGATATCACGATAAAGGGGTAAAAGTACTTAAAAAAATTACAAAATGATCAGCCACTGACTGGAAAATAGACCAATCAGTTGATGTTATTAAATCTTAAACCACGAATAGAACTGTAAAACAAACCAATCAAAACATCACAACAAGTCAGCCATTTTGAGATGTTCTGTATTGAATGGTTTCACCAACACCAATACAAACCGAATTGGGGAGAGGAGGGGAGCCAGTGTGTGTGTGTGCATGTGCGCGTGTGTGTGTGTGCTTTGCAGTCTTTCTTCATCCTGAGTTTGATAGCATTGGTGATTAATGTCATCTAAAAAATCTGTTGCTTTCTTAACTAACCATTCATCTCAAGATCGTGATTGCAGTGTCTACTCTACGTCTCGAAATAAAATAAAATCCCTAATAAAACGACCCATTCCCCATACATCTCTACTCTACAGTGTAATCATATTTCCCTGTATTAATCAGATATTCATGAATATTGAATCAAGAGAGGAAAAAGAGGGTCCCTATTAAGAAAAGAGACCATTTTCACTGATTGACATTGAGGCTGGTCTAAAAAAGACATCAGAGGCTATGTGACAGAATTACATAGAGACTCCACAGAATAGAGCATAGAATTACCACTGGTGTAAAGTACTGAAGTAAAACTACTTGAAGGTACTATTTAAGTCGTTTTTGGGGGGTATCTGTACTTTACTATTTATTTATTTTTTGACAACTTTTACTTTTACTTCACTACATTCCTAAAGAAATAATGTACTTTTTATTCCATACATTTTCCCTGACACCCAAAGGTACTAGTTACATTTTGAATGCTTAGCAGGACAGGAGCATGGTCCAATCCACATACTTATCAAGAGAACAGCCCTGGTCATCCCTACTGCCTCTGATCTGGCAGACTTACTAAACACAAATGCTTTGTTTGTCAATTTTATCTGCATGTTGTACCCCTGGCTATCTGTAAATTTAAAAACCTAGAAAACTGTGCCATCTGGTTTCCTTAATATTAGCAATTTGAAATGATTTATACTTTTACTTTTACTTTTGATACTTAAGTATATTTAAAACCAAATACTTTTAGACTTTTCCTCAAGTAGTATTTGACTAGGTGTCTTTCACTTTTACTTGAGTAATTCTATATTAAGGTATCTTTTACTCAAGTATGGCAATTGGGTACTTTTCCCACCACTGAGAATTACACACACACTCCATAGAATAGTGCTTAGAATTACATACAGAAGTAATTTATAAGATTGCATTGAGTAGGATTCTCTCCTAATGTAATAAAGCTGACAATCTACCAAAATCTACTGTTACTGCCTCTTAATTAACACCTTTCCCAGGATTCCACTTGATATAAGTTGTGTCCCAAATGACACCCTATTCCCTATTTAGTGACCTACTTTTGACCAGGGCCCATAGGGCTGTGGTCAAAAGTTGTGCACTAAATGGGGAATAGGGTGCCATTTGGGATGCCGCCATAGTTTATCAGCCCCCCCAGCCCCTTCCCACAGACCACCAGTCATTGTGACATGGGCAGGGCAAGGGACTGATCAGAGTTATTAACCTGGTGCACTGCTGCTAGAGAGGAACACAATGCTATCATTCCCACAGATCACACTTTTCTCTACTCCAGTCACAACATTTGAGTAATGGTGGAACTGCTGAGCAACAGATATGATTTCACACGTGACAGTCAGTCGTGAGGGCCCGATCCCTCATCCTTTTTTATTTTCCTCTTATAACATAATGTTACAAATCACTGGCACTGTTAACTGTCACACAAATGAGTAACAAACAGAAATGTAAGACTAGCTATTATTTGAAATAAAAATCTGAATATGACATTAGACCTAGATCTAATTAGACCTAGTTCATTATGTGACGCTAATCTTTTGTAAGATAACATGACACTTCTCATCTATACATGTAATATTTGAATATGAATTGATGAGCAGAGCCAATACACAACCTGTAGGCTATAGTCAGTCAACAACATGCACTGGCCTGTGTAACCACACACACAGACACACACACACCAAAGCCAGTCAAGCTCACCAATGCAGAGCATTTTCAAAATCATCTAGACAGCACATCCAGACTGAGATTCATCAAAAGAGACTCACCTTCACCTATAGGCTACACTAACTAAGATAAAGACCCCTGATTATGGCGAAACAAACACATCGATTGAAATTCCAACCAAAGCAGAGCAATGAAGCCCATTCTAGCACCCTCCTCTGCATTAATCCATAAATGAATAGAACAAAAAATCCCACTACTTACTATTTCTCTTGGTTGCTGTGCCAAAATGGCGAAGGTAGATACACGATCACATAAGCATTTTGTATGGGATGCATCGGTTAGTACGGTTTTACATCCTTTAGTCGACCAGGTTCCCCAAGAATCGTTCCTGCAAGAAGAAGAAATGCGATCGTTTCATTAATTCCAGCGCTCTCTCACTTTCACAAGGATTGGACAAATCTGAACGGAATGAAACCTTTAACAGTGTAACATTGAATCTATTTAAACTAATAACGGAAATCTCAATGCGAATAGGGAAGTGGTATCAACACGCAATTTCGCCAGGCTACAAAAAAGCATTTAGCTCGACCGGGAGAAGAAAAAAAAGGTTGAGAGAGGGAGAGAGAGGGAGAGAAAGGAGGGGACGAAGGGAGCTGTCCAAACGTGGGTGGTTCTGATTGATTAAATTCCTCTATAGGCTGTTAAACGCAACAATTGCTTTCAAAAACCTTAGGCTACATATCAATTTTTCTGCGTTTTTCTAGAGAAACTATCATCTTTACCGCTATGTCTTTAGGCGAGAGCCTATTGAACGCGTCTGGGTTATCTTCCGGAACGATTTTGTTGTTCTCTTTTCTTCCGTTCTCAATGCTTAGACTATTATTATTACTAGGCTACTGTCGCTTTCTTTTTCGGTTGATCTGTTTTCCTCAACTATTTTAATTAGCGGGTTTTTTATGCTTCCTACGTGAACATTTCACCCTGGAAACCGTGGACAGCCGGAGATTGATACTCCGCTTCTCTATGCTGCTGCAACAGCGGCTGGGGGAGGTTGGCTCACAGGTTACAAAATAGGGATATATTTTCCTAGGATTGATATTTTCCTAGGATGATATCTGTTGCGCTCTTTCTCATTTGTTCAAGTCATGTAAAACATTTCCTAGCGCAAGCATTGGTATTGTTCAACGTAGGCAAAACCGTTCAGGAAAAAGGATTGCATAACCAATGGTACTCCACCCCACGGAAACGGCGCGGATGGTAGCTGCCCGTTTGCCGTTCTCCCCCTCCTCATAGCAGGTAAAATTATAGAGAGGAGAGGAAAGGAAAGCACGTTTCGTCTATTTACTGCCAGTAGCCTAAATCTCCCTCTCACTTCGAACCTTCACAAAGAATGTCAGGACAAAAACTCGCACATAAGTCCTTAAGATAGTGTCCCATGTGAAATACATTTCTGTTTGGTATTATTTTCTGAAAAATAAAAAACACCTAGATGTGTGCAGTCTTTTTATAAACATCCTTTAATGTATAGGCTGAAAAGTAAATTATTCACCCAGCAACAACTATTTAATGAGAAAGGAACAGGGCAAGTAAATTAAATCACTCACTTCATCCCCTCACACACGCACACGCACACGCACACACGCACGCACACACACACACACACACACACACGCGCGCGCGCACACACACACACGCACGCACACACACATACACGCGCGCGCGCGCACACACACGCACACACACACACACCAGGGCAGTGGACGCAGACCTTTGAGGGGGCAGGTGTTCAAAATGAAAAATCTACTTTCTTAATTAATATTCATAACTCGAAATTCATAATATACTAACTGTCTCTATAGCATTGGCCTATTTACAGCACATTCTTCAGTTATTGTAAGCAAGTTAATGCCAGTGATTCCTAGTAGTAGGTTACTAACTAATCTCGTCCATCTGCCAGCTCTCTTGCTGTCAAACAAACAATTCGAGCCTGGAGACGACTAGCTACTAACTAGAGACAGATGAGTGAAATATGGAAAAGAGTGGCTATTAGCTGATCATAGCAAATTATGATGTAAATCTACTGGTTAGCTAGCTAGCTAGTAAGCTATGCTGTCAATTCTTTTTTTTCATGATTTAAGTTTGTTCTGCTGGCGACATCTCCATCTTACTAACAAACACTCGAATTGCCCCCTTTTCTGTCCATAACAGAGAGAGACAAAAGTAGCCTACCAGTATTCAAACTCACCGCCTGTAACCAGCACAGCGCACTACACGCACGGGTGTTCACAATGAAGACATAAAGGATGCACTCAACAGGTTGTCAAGTCATCTCTATGGAGGATAGGCCTACTCATAACTGAGTAAAGAACAGTTAGTGTTTTAATTTAAACTGATTCAGTAATGTTTTAATGTGACCTGATTCAGTTAATGTTTTAATGTAAACTGATTCAGTTAGTGTTTTAATGTAAACTGATTCAGATAATGTTTTAATGTAAACTGATTCAGTTAATGTTTTAATGTAAACTGATTCAGTTAGTGTTTTAATTTAAACTGATTCAGTTAATGTTTTAATGTAAACTGATTCAGTTAGTGTTTTAATGTAAACTGATTCAGTTAGTGTTTTAATTTAAACTGATTCAGTTAATGTTTTAATGTAAACTGATTCAGTTAATGTTTTAATGTAAATTGATTCAGTTAATGTTTTAATGTAAACTGATTCAGTTAGTGTTTTAATTTAAACTGATTCAGTTAATGTTTTAATGTAAACTGATTCAGTTAATGTTTTAATGTAAACTGATTCAGTTAATGTTTTAATGTAAATTGATTCAGTTAGTGTTTTAATTTAAACTGATTCAGTTAGTGTTTTAATGTAAACTGATTCAGTTAGTGTTTAAATGTAAACTGACTCAGTTAATGTTTTAATGTAAACTGATTCAGTTAGTGTAGGAGAGTGGGAGCAGATTCATCTGCATAATATGGCCAACAGTATGCAAATAGCTGTGCACTGACCCACACATTATTGTGATACCGTCAAACCATCATTATTTTACTAATATAATTCATTCAGATGTTATGGCTCTGCTGTCCCTATAGATCAACCAGTCAGATGGGGAAAAATTACACAAGGTCATCATGAATGTAAGTCCTTGCTGACACCAAGGTTGTCCATAACTCTTTCTCAAATGACTCCTAACATGACCCAGGGTAACACTAGTCATGACTGTAAGGGGTAGAAGACGCCTCCCAAATGACTCCTAACATGACCCAGGGTAACACTAGTCATGACTGTAAGGGGTAGAAGACGCCTCCCAAATGACTCCTAACATGACCCAGGGTAACACTAGTCATGACTGTAAGGGGTAGAAGACGCCTCCCAAATGACTCCAAACATGACCCAGGGTAACACTAGTCATGACTGTAAGGGGTAGAAGACGCCTCCCAAATGACTCCTAACATGACCCAGGGTAACACTAGTCATGACTGTAAGGGGTAGAAGACGCCTCCCAAATGACTCCTAACATGACCCAGGGTAACACTAGTCATGACTGTAAGGGGTAGAAGACGCCTCCCAAATGACTCCTAACATGACCCAGGGTAACACTAGTCATGACTGTAAGGGGTAGAAGACGCCTCCCAAATGACTCCTAACATGACCCAGGGTAACACTAGTCATGACTGTAAGGGGTAGAAGACGCCTCCCAAATGACTCCTAACATGACCCAGGGTAACACTAGTCATGACTGTAAGGGGTAGAAGACGCCTCCCAAATGACTCCTAACATGACCCAGGGTAACACTAGTCATGACTGTAAGGGGTAGAAGACGCCTCCCAAATGACTCCTAACATGACCCAGGGTAACACTAGTCATGACTGTAAGGGGTAGAAGACGCCTCCCAAATGACTCCTAACATGACCCAGGGTAACACTAGTCATGACTGTAAGGGGTAGAAGACGCCTCCCAAATGACTCCTAACATGACCCAGGGTAACACTAGTCATGACTGTAAGGGGTAGAAGACGCCTCCCAAATGACTCCTAACATGACCCAGGGTAACACTAGTCATGACTGTAAGGGGTAGAAGACGCCTCCCAAATGACTCCTAACATGACCCAGGGTAACACTAGTCATGACTGTAAGGGGTAGAAGACGCCTCCCAAATGACTCCTAACATGACCCAGGGTAACACTAGTCATGACTGTAAGGGGTAGAAGACGTCTCCCAAATGACTCCTAACATGACCCAGGGTAACACTAGTCATGACTGTAAGGGGTAGAAGACGTCTCCCAAATGGCTCCTAACATGACCCAGGGTAACACTAGTCATGACTGTAAGGGGTAGAAGACGTCTCTCAAATGACTCCTAACATGACCCAGGGTAACACTAGTCATGACTGTAAGGGGTAGAAGACGTCTCCCAAATGACTCCTAACATGACCCAGGGTAACACTAGTCATGACTGTAAGGGGTAGAAGACGTCTCCCAAATGACTCCTAACATGACCCAGGGTAACACTAGTCATGACTGTAAGGGGTAGAAGACGTCTCCCAAATGGCATCCTATTCCCTATGTGCACTATATAGGTAATAGGGTGGCATTTAGGACGAAGTCGTGTACTCAGACACTGAAGGGGTGTAGAGAAATGTACTTTGGGTACCACTTTACTTTAATCTATAATGCTTTATAACTTGTTACAGGCCTGTTGTTATAAGCCTGTATGATGTCTTGCAAGGCTTATAACATGTAAAATAACATGCCATTTCCACGTTTTACATGTATGTATAGGGGATTGTATAGGAGGTATTCATGTACCCTGAATAATGGAATTGCATCATACAAGAGTACAACTCTCATTTGAATGTGAGTCAATTACAGCTGTGAATGAATCAAAGACGGCCCACATAAACATTTTTGAAAATGTCTGTGCCCCAGTTTGATCCCCCTTGAAATTCATACACTACTGAATGTTCTCATCTAATACTGTATGAGAACGTTATTCAAGCTGATATCTTTCTGCTCCACATCCTGGAAGTCCTACTAGTCTGTCAACAATCACTAACCAAGACACAGGACACAGTCACAAACCGTTGTAGTTCACTACTTTTCACCAGGGTGACCATAGGGTTGTGGTCAAAAGTAGTGCACTATATAGGGACCAGGGTGCCATTTGGGATACAGTCAAAGAGATATAAAATCCTTTTAATCGGGTATTTAGCAGTAACATTGCACAAGGTCTCCTCACTTAAGGTAGCTAACACAGGAGTACATTTGAGATGGCTGACACTGTCATCACGCTTTACAGCTTCCACTTATGGCCCAAATGAGAGAAATTGGCTAAGTGTGTCCAAAGTCATTTGTCCTGTACTTAACATCCAGGAGACACAACTCTGCTGGTGCTAATTATATTTGGCTAGTCCAATGATATTTTGACATGTAATTAGTCTTTCCGCTCACCTCAAAACATGAGTCTGAGGTGAGAGAGAAGAGGAGGAGGAGGAGGAGAGGAGGAGGAGGAGGAGAGAGGAGGTAGAGGAGAGAGGAGGAGGAGGAGAGAGGAGACGAAATGGAGGAAGAAGAGGAGGAGGAGGAGAGGAGGAGGAGAGAGGAGGAGGAGGAGGAGGAGAGAGGAGGAGGAGGAGGAGGAGAGAGGAGAGAGGAGGAAGAGGAGAGAGGAGGAGGAGGAGAGAGGAGGAAGAGGAGAGAGGAGGAGAGAGGAGGAGGAGGAGAGAGGAGGAAGAGAGAGGAGGAGAGAGGAGGAGGAGGAGAGAGGAGGAGGAGGAGAGAGGAGGAGGAGGAGGAGGAGGAGAGAGGAGGAGAGAGGAGGAGGAGGAGAGAGGAGGAGGAGGAGCGAGGAGGAGAGAGGAGGTGGAGGAGAGAGGAGGAAGAGGAGAGAGGAGGAGAGAGGAGGAGGAGAGAGGAGGAGGAGGAGAGAGGATGAGGAGAGAGGCGGAGAGGAGGAGGAGAGAGGAGGAGAGGAGGATGAGAGAGGAGGAGGAGGAGAGAGGAGGAGGAGAGAGGAGGAGGAGGAGGAGAGAGGAGGAGGAGGAGAGAGGAGGAGGAGAGAGGCGGAGAGGAGGAGGAGGAGAGAGGAGGAGGAGAGAGGAGAGGAGGAGGAGGAGGAGGAGGAGAAAGGAGAGGAAATGGAGGAAGAAGAGGAGCAGCAGGAGGAGGAGGAAGAGGAGAGAGGAGGAGGAGGAGAGAGGAGGAAGAGGAGAGAGGAGTAGGAGGAGAGAGGAGGAGGAGGAGAGAGGAGGAAGAGAGAGGAGGAGAGAGGAGGAGGAGGAGGAGAGAGGAGGAGAGAGGAGGAGGAGGAGAGAGGAGGAGAGAGGAGGAGGAGGAGAGAGGAGGAGGAGGAGCGAGAAGGAGAGAGGAGGTGGAGGAGAGAGGAGGAAGAGGAGAGAGGAGGAGAGAGGAGGAGAGAGGAGGAGGAGGAGGAGGAGAGAGGAGGAGAGAGGAGGAGGAGGAGAGAGGAGGAGAGAGGAGGAGGAGGAGAGAGGAGGAGGAGGAGCGAGGAGGAGAGAGGAGGTGGAGGTGAGAGGAGGAAGAGGAGAGAGGAGGAGAGAGGAGGAGGAGAGAGGAGGAGGAGAGAGGAGGAGGAGGAGAGAGGATGAGGAGAGAGGCGGAGAGGAGGAGGAGAGAGGAGGAGAGGAGGATGAGAGAGGAGGAGGAGGAGAGAGGAGGAGGAGAGAGGCGGAGAGGAGGAGGAGAGAGGAGGAGGAGGAGGAGAGAGGAGAGGAGGAGGAGGAGGAGGAGAGAGGATGAGGAGAGAGGCGGAGAGGAGGAGAAGAGAGGAGGAGGAGGAGAGAGGAGGAGGAGAGAGGCGGAGAGGAGGAGGAGAGAGGAGGAGGAGGAGGAGAGAGGAGGAGGAGGAGAGAGGAGGAGGAGAGAGGCGGAGAGGAGGAGGAGGAGAGAGGAGGAGGAGGAGGAGAGGAGGAGGAGAGAGGAGAGGAGGAGGAGGAGGAGGAGGAGAGAGGAGAGGAAATGGAGGAAGAAGAGGAGCAGCAGGAGGAGGAGTTATGTTAGGGGTTTATCACTTAGATAGGGGATGAGCAGTCTGCTTCTGTTTTCAGAGCCCATAGTAACCCTATACAGATGGCATGCGTACGTACAGTACATACCATTTAGCAGATAGGCCTAGAGTAAGTGACTATAATGTTTTATATTTCAATATTCACTATAACGCGTGACTGGTGAACGCTGCTGGGTGTGAATGTGGTGTAGGGGAATTAAGGGGGAAATGTAAGACAAGTTGCTGAGGTGGAAACCATAAAGTAGAAACTTTAGAGGGAGGAAACTCCACACCATTCAAGGGTTCTACGTTCATGTCTGTTAACTCTGATCACTGTGGCTGAGGTGAGAGCCTCAGCGGGAAGCGAGGACCTTAAGTGGAACTCCCATCTGATTCTGGCTTTCTATTCAGCGGGTCTTTCTTAATTTAATGAGCAGGTCCAAAGCCCAGCACTATACCTCAGATAACCCTTCATGGGTGGTAGACTGTAACAAGTTACACTATACCTCAGATAACCCTTCATGGGTGATAGACTGTAACAAGTTACACTATATCTCAGCTAACAATACTTTACCCCAGGATACCCATTAGCGGTTGGTAACTATAGAAACAATGTGGATTAATTCACGTCAGGGGAATTTAGCGAAACAAAGTTGGGATCCTGAGGGGCGCAGGGTCTAAGGCACTGCATTGCAGTGCTAGAGGCATCACTACAGACCCGGGTTCTATCCCGGGTCTGAAAAGTGTCAGCCTATTTGCAACCCACCTCCTTGTTTCCATGTTGGTGTGTTGCACTTACATTCAGTCCAATATGAATCACGTGATTATGAAGGCATCCATGTATGAAAGCGTGTGTTCTTGTTTTAAATGTATGTAGTTCTGTCCCTCTGATGTTCTGGTCTATTCATGTTCTGTATTCTGTCATGTTTCCTGTTTTGTGTGGACCCCAGGAAGAGTAGCTGCTTCTTTAGCACTAGCTAATAGGGATCCTAATAAAATACTAAATGCATAATAATGAACATAGTGGACATACAGATGTAGGATCTTAATTTAAACCAGTTTGCTAGAGGTTGAAAATATTCCTGCAGCAACAAGAAATGTGAATTATTATGTGGATTATAATTAATGAATATTTTCGTAAGGGAAAATCAAGTCTGACATTTCAAAGTGGAAATGACAAACCTTTTTAAACCTCAAACAGGGTCTGTATTAATAATGTCCATGTAATCAATGTAAACCCACACAGAACAGGGTCTGTATTAATAATGTCCATGTAATCAATGTAAACCCACACAGAACAGGGTCTGTATTAATAATGTCCATGTAATCAATGTAAACCCACACAGAACAGGGTCTGTATTAATAATGTCCATGTAATCAATGTAAACCCACACAGAACAGGGTCTGTATTAATAATGTCCATGTAATCAATGTAAACCCACACAGAACAGGGTCTGTGTTAATAATGTCCATGTAATCAATGTAAACCCACACAGAACAGGGTCTGTGTTAATAATGTCCATGTAATCAATGTAAACCCACACAGAACAGGGTCTGTATTAATAATGTCCATGTAATCAATGTAAACCCACACAGAACAGGGTCTGTATTAATAATGTCCATGTAATCAATGTAAAACTTTGATCAGTACGTGTGTCCCAAATGGCACCTTGTTCCCTATATAGTTGCACTACTATACCACCTACAGTACACACTGTTCCCTATATAGTGCGCTACTATACCACCTACAGTACACACTGTTCCCTATATAGTGCCCTAATATACCACCTACTGTATATCATGGTGGTAGCAGTAGCATGTGTTCCATTGTAAACGTGATGCATCACAGTTTTGTCTGGAAATACTATTTGATAATTTGTTGATCTGCTGGAACTGTTTGGGGGTTACGATTTTGTGGAGTTCATGAACCCATAACGTACACAGATGTACAATGCAATGTTTTTGCACACGTGTGTCATTCGGGGAAGACAGCATGACCTGCAAACTGTTGATTGCACCCACAGTTGTATTGTGCAATGTTTGGAGTCGGGGTGAATCAACAGTGGCTGGTATTTATCATCTGAATGTCTCTCTTACTGAGGGTGTCCATGACTGTCGTCATAGTGAGGTGATGCCTTAGTGGATATCCTGCTATCCTATCCTGTCTGAATGTCTCTCTTACTGAGGGTGTCCATGACTGTCGTCATAGTGAGGTGATGCCTTAGGGGATATCCTGCTATCCTATCCTGTCCTGTCATTTCATATCCTGTCCTTTCCCATCCTATACTTTGCTGTCCTGTCCTATCCTTTCCCGTCCTATCCTTTCCTGTTCTACCCTTTCCTGTCCTATCCTTTCCTGTCCTACCCTTTCCTGTCCTATCCTTTCCTGTCCTACCCTTTCCTGTCCTATCCTTTCCCGTCCTTTCCTTTCCTGTCCTACCATTTCCTGTCCTATCCTTTCCTGTCCTACCCTTTCCTGACCTATCCTTTCCTGTTCTACCCTTTCTTGTCCTATCCTTTCCCGTCCTTTCCTTTCCTGTCCTACCATTTCCTGTCCTATCCTTTCCTGTCCTACCCTTTCCTGTCCTATCCTTTCCTGTCCTATCCTTTCCTGTCCTACCCTTTCCTGTCCTATCCTTTCCTGTCCTATCCTTTCCTGTCCTATCCTTTCCTGTCCTACCCTTTCCTGTCCTATCCTTTCCCGTCCTTTCCTTTCCTGTCCTACCATTTCCTGTCCTATCCTTTCCTGTCCTACCCTTTCCTGACCTATCATTTCCTGTCCTACCCTTTCCTGTCCTATCCTTTCCCGTCCTTTCCTTTCCTGTCCTACCATTTCCTGTCCTATCCTTTCCTGTCCTACCCTTTCCTGTCCAATCCTTTCCTGTCCTACCATTTCCTTTCCTATCCTTTCCTGTCCTATCCTTTCTTGTCCTACCCTTTCCTGTCCTATCCTTTCCTGTCCTACCATTTCCTGTCCTATCCTTTCCTGTCCTACCCTTTCCTGTCCTATCCTTTCCTGTCCTATCCTTTCCTGTCCTACCCTTTCCTGTCCTATCCTTTCCTTTCCTGTCATGTCCTGTCCTATCCTTTCCTGTCCTACCCTTTCCTGTCCTGTCCTATCCTTTCCTGTCCTACCCTTTCCTGTCCTGTCCTACCCTTTCCTGTCCTATCCTTCCCTGTCCTGTCCTATCCTTTCCTGTCCTACCCTTTCCTGTCCTATCCTTTCCTGTCCTGTCCTATCCTTTCCTTTCCTACCCTTTCCTGTCCTATCTTTGTTATTTTAGGTATTTTATGAGGGTGCCCTTAAGATGTTGCAAAAGCAGCACCTTCTCTTCGTGGGGTCCACACAAAACATGAATCATGACATAACACGGAACATTCATAGACAAGAACAGCTCAAGGACAGAACTACATCAATTTTAAAAAGACACAAGTAGCCTATGCTAGACAACCATTTTCAAGCATTGCCATAGATTTTCAAGCACCATTCAGCCAAAATTGTAACTCGGCCACTCAGGAACATTCACTATCTTCTTGGTAAGCAACTCCAGTGTAGATTTGGCCTTGTGTTTTAGGTTATTGTTCTGCTGAAAGGTTAATTCATCTCCCAGTGTCTGGTGGAAAGCTGACTGAACCATGTTTGCCCTATCTCCATTCCGTTTCTTTTTATCCTGAAAAACTCCCCAGTCCTTAACGATTACAAGCACACCCATAACAATGATGCAGCCACTGCTACGGTTGAAAATATGGAGAAAGGGAAAGGAAAGGGAAAAGGGATACCTAGAACGGTACTCAGTAATGTGTTGTATTCAGGACAAAAAGGGAATTGCTTTGACATTTTCTGTTGCAATGTTACTCTAGTGCCTTGTTGAAAACTGGATGCATGTTTTGGAACATTTTTAAACTGTACAGTCTTCCTTCTTTTCACTCTGTCATTTAGGTTAATATTGTGGAGTAACTACAATGTTGTTGGTCCATCCTCAGTTTTCTCCTGTCACAGCCATTAAACCCTGTAACTGTTTTAAAGTCACCACTGAAATCTCTTAACGGTTTCCTTCCTCTCCGGCAACTGAGTTAGGAAGGACACCTGTATCTTTGTAGTGACTGGGTGTATTGATACACCATCCAAAGTGTAATTAATAACTTCACCATGTTCAAAGGGATATTCAATGTCTGATTTTTTTTGTGTATCTACTAATAGGTGCTGATCTTTGCGAGTCATTGGAAAACCTCCCTGTTCTTTGTGGTTGAATCTGTGTTCGAAATTCACTGCTCGACTGAGGGAGCTTACAGATAATTGTAGGTGTGAGGTACAGAGATGTGTCAAAAATCATGTTGAACACTATTATTGCACACAGAGTGAGTCAATGTAACTTATCATGTGATTTGTTAAGCACATGTTTACTCCTGAACGTATTTAGGCTTGCCATAACAAAGGGGTTGAATACTTATTGACTCAAGACAATTCAGCTTTTCATTATTATCAAAAAAAGTGAAATCAAATCTAAATGTCCCTTTTTGAATTCAGGCTGTAACACAACAACATTTGGAAAAAGTCAAGGGCTGTGAATACTTGAGTTTTTAATAGTGTTTCATTTCATTGGCCTAAGCTATTTTTAGTTGGAATTCAAGACCAGAAGGATCTCAGTTTGTCAGTGTCAGAATAGCCACTCATTTTGTTGTACTTGTGTGGTGTAAAAAACAAAACAAAGACCTGGGCCTATGATTTCTTAATTCAGCCCTGTCTATGCAGTGGAGCAGAGAACAAACAGGACAAGGAATAGCATCTCCCCCTTAGCAGGAGAAACCCGAGTCTAGCTTCCTTACTTATGTTAGTCAGCGTTAGTCTCTGTTTGGTAAATATCTTAGCTACAAAGACTTTAACATGCTTTAGACAGCACTGGTTGTCATGGTTTCAGTCCTGTGTTATGGGAGTTGTGATTTACCAATGTTACAGATGTAATCTCTTCAAGAGGATAGTATTCAGGGGGAAAGTATTCGGGGGGAAAGTATTCAGGAGGAAAGTATTCAGGGGGAAAGTATTCAGGAGGAAAATATTCATGAGGAAAATAATCAGGGGGAAAATATTCAGGAGGAAAATATTCATGAGGAAAATATTCAGGGGGAAAGTATTCAGGAGGAAAATATTCAGGAGGAAAATATTCAGGGGGAAAGTATTCAGGGGGAAAGTATTCAGGAGGAAAATAATCAGGGGGAAAGTATTCAGGGGGAAAGTATTCAGGAGGAAAATATTCAGGGGGAAAGTATTCAGGGGGAAAGTATTCAGGGGGAAAGTATTCGGGGGGAAAGTATTCAGGGGGAAAGTATTCAGGGGGAAAGTATTCGGGGGGAAAGTATTCAGGGGGAAAGTATTCAGGGGGAAAGTATTCAGGAGGAAAATATTCAGGGGGAAAGTATTCAGGGGGAAAATAATCAGGGGGAAAGTATTCAGGGGGAAAGTATTCGGGGGGAAAGTATTCAGGGGGAAAGTATTCAGGGGGAAGGTATTCAGGAGGAAAATATTCAGGGGAAAAGTATTCAGGGGGAAAGTATTCAGGGGGAAAGTATTCAGGGGGAAAGTATTCGGGGGGAAAGTATTCAGGGGGAAAGTATTCAGGGGGAAGGTATTCAGGAGTAAAATATTCAGGAGGAAAGTATTCAGGAGGAAAGTATTCAGGAGGAAAATATTCAGGAGGAAAATAATCAGGGGGAAAGTATTCAGGAGGAAAATATTCAGGAGGAAAGTATTCAGGAGGAAAATATTCAGGAGGAAAGTATTCAGGAGGAAAATATTCAGGAGGAAAGTATTCAGGAGGAAAATATTCAGGAGGAAAACATTCAGGGGGAAAGTATTCAGGAGGAAAATATTCAGGAGGAAAGTATTCAGGAGGAAAATATTCAGGAGGAAAATATTCAGGGGGAAAGTATTCAGGAGGAAAATATTCAGGAGGAAAATATTCAGGAGGAAAGTATTCAGGAGGAAAATATTCAGGAGGAAAGTATTCAGGAGGAAAATATTCAGGAGGAAAGTATTCAGGAGGAAAGTATTCGGGGGGAAAATATTCAGGAGGAAAATATTCAGGGGGAAAGTATTCAGGAGGAAAATATTCAGGAGGAAAATATTCATGAGGAAAATATTCAGGAGGAAAATATTCAGGGGGAAAATATTCATGAGGAAAATATTCAGGAGGAAAGTATTCAGGAGGAAAATATTCAGGAGGAAAGTATTCAGGAGGAAAGTATTCGGGGGGAAAATATTCAGGAGGAAAATATTCAGGGGGAAAGTATTCAGGAGGAAAATATTCAGGAGGAAAATATTCATGAGGAAAATATTCAGGAGGAAAATATTCAGGAGGAAAATATTCAGGAGGAAAATATTCAGGGGGAAAGTATTCAGGAGGAAAATATTCAGGAGGAAAGTATTCAGGAGGAAAATATTCAGGAGGAAAGTATTCAGGAGGAAAGTATTCGGGGGGAAAATATTCAGGAGGAAAATATTCAGGGGGAAAGTATTCAGGAGGAAAATATTCAGGAGGAAAATATTCATGAGGAAAATATTCAGGAGGAAAATATTCAGGGGGAAAATATTCATGAGGAAAATATTCAGGAGGAAAGTATTCAGGAGGAAAATATTCAGGAGGAAAGTATTCAGGAGGAAAGTATTCGGGGGGAAAATATTCAGGAGGAAAATATTCAGGGGGAAAGTATTCAGGAGGAAAATATTCAGGAGGAAAATATTCATGAGGAAAATATTCAGGAGGAAAATATTCAGGAGGAAAATATTCAGGAGGAAAATATTCAGGAGGAAAATATTCAGGAGGAAAATATTCATGAGGAAAATAATCAGGAGGAAAATATTCAGGAGGAAAATATTCAGGAGGAAAGTATTCAGGAGGAAAGTATTCAGGGGGAAAATATTCAGGAGGAAAATATTCAGGAGGAAAATATTCAGGAGGAAAGTATTCAGGAGGAAAATATTCAGGGGGAAAACTTATTGTAAAGACAAACTACTTATTTTTTGTTAGACTTTTTCTGTTTCCCCCTTTGCTTAATCATATTTTTTTTCTGATTATCCATGCTTGTTGTATTTGACAACCCTTTACACAAAATTACGATAAATCATAATTTAGGCATGCATGATCACGCATACCAGATGCAGAGGTCAGGATTGGGGGGGTACAATACATACACTCATGTATTCTAATTGTTTTCCTGCACAGATGAATGTTGGTTTCCTTTGCTGAGTACACATGTTAACCAACAAATTAATTGATTTACACATAAACCCTCAGACAAACAGATTACTGATGACAAGAATAAACAAAACACAAACAAATATATTAGATTGTTATGAATTATGCATGAGTTCTATTTTGCTTGGACAAGCTTGTTGCCAAGAAACCAAATTCTGTTTTGTTAATTCCAGTTCTAATAACATCCTCCTCCAGCTGACTTCCCCCTGGTTCACAGTCGCTGTCCCTTCAACTCTTTCAGCCGACAGTAGAAATACTACTGGACCTGAATCTATTTCTAAAAACTCTAATTATTCTCAAGAGACCAGAGACTTGTGTGGCCCCTGATTCAATAGAAATGGAATTTGGTTGAACGTGCTTTAGTTTTCTTATCTGCCACTGAGTGGAGAAGAGAACCCGTTTTTCTCGCTGTAACTGATATTGCAGCAGAAGCACAGTGCAATTTTCACATTATAGGGTTATTCAAATTAAAAAGCAGCCATATTCAATTTACAAACTGGGGCTGCGGACAATAACTGCTGCCATTTTGTACTGGAAGATGTAAAATATGAATTCCTGTAGAAAGTTATATATTATCACACAGGCATCATACAGTATGTCCCCTATGATAGATACTGTATTCCCCAGTGGTGCAACGTTGAAATGACCTCATTACGACATGATTAAAACCAGAACTGGTTGAACAATTGTTAAAATAACATCTTTGTGGTCAATTTTCCCTACCGGGAAGTAGAACATATTGGCCGGCAGGGTAAATGTAGGCAAACAACCCTCAAGTGTCTGTTTATATGTACTTCCATAGTTCTGTAGTGACAAGCATAATCATCCAACATCATTTTTTACTTCTGTTTTCTCCTGCATTGTGTTTCTATCTGACTGTTTACACCTCTGGGTAGTTCCAACTAATGTCCCTGTCACCCACCCTCACTGTGAGCATTGTTTGGTAAAGGGAGAGGGTGGTGGGGGTATACACCTGGGCTGAGCTGTCCTATAGGTGTGCCCCAGGGAGAGGGTGGTGGGGGTATACACCTGGGCTGAGCTGTCCTATAGGTATGCCCCAAGGAGAGGGTGGTGGGGGGCTACACCTGGGCTGAGCTGTCCTAAAGGTGTGTCCCAGGGAGAGGGTGATGGGGGTATACACCTGGGCTGAGCTGTCCTATAGGTGTGCCCCAGGGAGAGGGTGGTGGGGGGCTACACCTGGGCTGAGCTGTCCTATAGGTGTGCCCCAGGGAGAGGGTGATGGGGGTATACACCTGGGCTGAGCTGTCCTATAGGTATGCCCCAAGGAGAGGGTGGTGGGGGGCTACACCTGGGCTGAGCTGTCCTAAAGGTGTGTCCCAGGGAGAGGGTGATGGGGGTATACACCTGGGCTGAGCTGTCCTATAGGTGTGCCCCAGGGAGAGGGTGGTGGGGGGCTACACCTGGGCTGAGCTGTCCTATAGGTGTGCCCCAGGGAGAGGGTGATAGGGGTATACACCTGGGCTGAGCTGTCCTATAGGTGTGCCCCAGGGAGAGGGTGATAGGGGTATACACCTGGGCTGAGCTGTCCTATAGGTGTGTCCCAGGGAGAGGGTGGTGGGGGTATACACCTGGGCTGAGCTGTCCTATAGGTGTGCCCCAGGGAGAGGGTGGTGGGGGTATACACCTGGGCTGAGCTGTCCTATAGGTATGCCCCAGGGAGAGGGAGAGGGAGAGGGTGATAGGGGTATACACCTGGGCTGAGCTGTCCTATAGGTGTGCCCCAGGGAGAGGGTGGTGGGGGTATACACCTGGGCTGAGCTGTCCTATAGGTATGCCCCAGGGAGAGGGAGAGGGTGATAGGGGTATACACCTGGGCTGAGCTGTCCTATAGGTGTGCCCCAGGGAGAGGGTGATGGGGGGCTACACCTGGGCTGAGCTGTCCTATAGGTGTGCCCCAGGGAGAGGGTGATAGGGGTATACACCTGGGCTGAGCTGTCCTATAAGTATGCCCCAGGGAGAGGGAGAGGGTGATAGGGGTATACACCATGGGGTGAGCTGTCCTATAGGTGTGCCCCAGGGAGAGGGAGAGGGAGAGGGTGATAGGGGTATACACCTGGGCTGAGCTGTGGATAGAACACACAGGATAGAAGGATAGAACACACAGGATAGAAGGATAGAACACACAGGACAGAGGGATAGAACACACAGGATAGAAGGATAGAACACACAGGATAGAAGGATAGAACACACCGTATAGAAGGATAGAACACACAGTATAGAAGGATAGAACACACACCATAGAAGGATAGAACACAAAGGATAGAAGGATAGAACACACAGGATAGAAGGATAGAACACACACCATAGAAGGATAGAACACACAGGACAGAGGGATAGAACACAAAGGATAGAAATATAGAACACACAGGATAGAAGGAAATAATGAGTCATGAAGAACAATGTTTCTGAAATCTGGGAGGGATTCTGTTTCTGTTTCAATCGATGAATTTTAGGAACAATTGAAATGTTTCAGAAACAGATGAAGGGAACTGTGTATGGGATATATAGTTGACGTTATTTGTTGACATTCTTCAATTTAAAGGTTGTACAGATGTAGGATCTTAATATGGTCACTCGTTTGTTACTGAGCATTTTCCTATACAGCAGGAAATGCAACTTGTAGTGTTTTTGAGTTTAAGAAGGCTTCTAAAGTTTGTTATTTCATTCTTGCTTTCCCTTCACGATAATAGTATCAACCCCTCATGAATTATAATCCACATAATTATTAACATTTACTGTTGCTGCAGCATTATTTTTCTTGCTGTTGCAAACTGGATCAAATTAAGGTCCTACATCTGTATGCTATCTAGTCCTTTCAGAGGAGGATTAAGAAACCAGAATAATAAAGCATGTTAAATTAAATAGAGATAAGATTTGAGTCTAATGTATATAATGATGGTATATTATCTGACGCACAATGTGTAAGGAACAAAGAACGCAAGGAACAAATAACGATGGCATTGAAACCAGCTTCTATCAAATCACGGAGTTCCTTGATATTCCAACGGCACAAAGGATCTTTCATTTGATTTACCCTTATCAGTGTGCCATTACGGCTGTAATACAACGGCTGAAATACAACACAGAGGACAAGAGATGCATTCAAAACCTACATTCAATTTCCTCTGGACTTCGCCGCTTATTGTCTCATACAATTGCAGAATAATACCTGCCTGTAGCTTAATTAAATACAGGAACCCTGTATGTGAGATAATAGGGGTCTGTAGCTTAATGAAATACAGGAACACTGTATGTGAGATAATAGGTGTCGGTAGCTTAATGAAATACAGGAACCCTGTATGTGAGATAAGAGGTGTCTGTAGCTTAATGAAATACAGGAGCCCTGTATGTGAGATAATAGGTGAAATACAGGAACCCTGTATGTGAGATAATAGGTGTCTGTAGCTTAATGAAATACAGGAACACTGTATGTGAGATAATAGGGGTCTGTAGCTTAATGAAATACAGGAACCCTGTATGTGAGATAATAGGTGTCTGTAGCTTAATGAAATACAGGAACCCTGTATGTGAGATAATAGGTGTCTGTAGCTTAATGAAATACAGGAACCCTGTATGTGAGATAATAGGTGTCTGTAGCTTAATGAAATACAGGAACCCTGTATGTGAGATAATAGGTGTCTGTAGCTTAATGAAATACAGGAACCCTGTATGTGAGATAATAGGTGTCTGTAGCTTAATGAAATACAGGAACCCTGTATGTGAGATAAGAGGTGTCTGTAGCTTAATGAAATACAGGAACCCTGTATGTGAGATAAGAGGTGTCTGTAGCTTAATGAAATACAGGAACCCTGTATGTGAGATAAGAGGTGTCTGTAGCTTAATGAAATACAGGAACACTGTATGTGAGATAATAGGGGTCTGTAGCTTAATGAAATACAGGAACCCTGTATGTGAGATAATAGGTGTCTGTAGCTTAATGAAATACAGGAACCCTGTATGTGAGATAAGAGGTGTCTGTAGCTTAATGAAATACAGGAACCCTGTATGTGAGATAAGAGGTGTCTGTAGCTTAATGAAATACAGGAACACTGTATGTGAGATAATAGGGGTCTGTAGCTTAATGAAATACAGGAACCCTGTATGTGAGATAATAGGTGTCTGTAGCTTAATGAAATACAGGAACCCTGTATGTGAGATAAGAGGTGTCTGTAGCTTAATGAAATACAGGAACACTGTATGTGAGATAATAGGTGTCTGTAGCTTAATGAAATACAGGAACCCTGTATGTGAGATAAGAGGTGTCTGTAGCTTAATGAAATACAGGAGCCCTGTATGTGAGATAATAGGTGAAATACAGGAACCCTGTATGTGAGATAATAGGTGTCTGTAGCT
Organism: Oncorhynchus mykiss; assembly: GCF_013265735.2. Classification (NCBI taxonomy): domain Eukaryota; kingdom Metazoa; phylum Chordata; class Actinopteri; order Salmoniformes; family Salmonidae; genus Oncorhynchus; species Oncorhynchus mykiss. The sequence goes on from NC_048587.1 coordinate 61,053,484, forward strand.
TAATGAAATACAGGAACACTGTATGTGAGATAATAGGTGTCTGTAGCTTAATGAAATACAGGAACCCTGTATGTGAGATAATAGGTGTCTGTAGCTTAATGAAATACAGGAACCCTGTATGTGAGATAATAGGTGAAATACAGGAACCCTGTATGTGAGATAATAGGTGTCTGTAGCTTAATGAAATACAGGAACCCTGTATGTGAGATAATAGATAATAGGTGTCTGTAGTTTAATGAAATACAGGAACCCTGTATGTGAGATAATAGATAATAGGTGTCTGTAGCTTAATGAAATACAGGAACCCTGTGTGTGAGATAATAGGTGAAATACAGGAATCCTGTATGTGAGATAATAGGTGTTTGTAGCTTAATGAAATACAGGAACTCTGTATGTGAGATAATAGATAATAGGTGTCTGTAGCTTAATGAAATACAGGAACCCTGTGTGTGAGATAATAGATAATAGGTGTCTGTAGCTTAATGAAATACAGGAACCCTGTATGTGAGATAATAGATAATAGGTGTCTGTAGCTTAATGAAATACAGGAACCCTGTGTGTGAGATAATAGGTGAAATACAGGAACCCTGTATGTGAGATAATAGATAATAGGTGTCTGTAGCTTAATGAAATACAGGAACCCTGTGTGTGAGATAATAGGTGAAATACAGGAACCCTGTGTGTGAGATAATAGGTGAAATACAGGAACCCTGTATGTGAGATAATAGGTGTCTGTAGCTTAATGAAATACAGGAACCCTGTATGTGAGATAATAGATAATAGGTGTCTGTAGCTTAATGAAATACAGGAACCCTGTATGTGAGATAATAGGTGAAATACAGGAACCCTGTATGTGAGATAAGAGGTGTCTGTAGCTTAATGAAATACAGGAACCCTGTATGTGAGATAATAGGTGTCTGTAGCTTAATGAAATACAGGAACCCTGTATGTGAGATAATAGGTGTCTGTAGCTTAATGAAATACAGGAACCCTGTATGTGAGATAATAGATAATAGGTGTCTGTAGCTTAATGAAATACAGGAACCCTGTGTGTGAGATAATAGGTGTCTGTAGCTTAATGAAATACAGGAACCCTGTATGTGAGATAATAGATAATAGGTGTCTGTAGCTTAATGAAATACAGGAATCCTGTATGTGAGATAATAGGGGTCTGTAGCTTAATGAAATACAGGAACCCTGTATGTGAGATAATAGGTGAAATACAGGAACCCTGTATGTGAGATAATAGGTGTCTGTAGCTTAATGAAATACAGGAACCCTGTATGTGAGATAAGAGGGGATTGGTGATGTAATGTCCATGTATGTGAGATAAGAGGTGCCTGTAGCTTAATGAAATACAGGAACCCTGTATGTGAGATAATAGGTGTCTGTAGCTTAATGAAATACAGGAACACTGTATGTGAGATAAGAGGGGATTGGTGATGTAATGTCCATGTATGTGAGATAAGAGGTGCCTGTAGCTTAATGAAATACAGGAACCCTGTATGTGAGATAATAGGTGAAATACAGGAACCCTGTATGTGAGATAATAGGTGTCTGTAGCTTAATGAAATACAGGAACCCTGTATGTGAGATAATAGGTGTCTGTAGCTTAATGAAATACAGGAACCCTGTATGTGAGATAATAGGTGTCTGTAGCTTAATGAAATACAGGAACCCTGTATGTGAGATAATAGGTGTTTGTAGCTTAATGAAATACAGGAACCCTGTATGTGAGATAATAGGTGAAATACAGGAATCCTCTATGTGAGATAATAGGTGTCTGTAGCTTAATGAAATACAGGAACCCTGTATGTGAGATAATAGGTGTCTGTAGCTTAATGAAATACAGGAACCCTGTATGTGAGATAATAGGTGAAATACAGGAACCCTGTATGTGAGATAATAGGTGTCTGTAGCTTAATGAAATACAGGAACCCTGTATGTGAGATAATAGGTGTCTGTAGCTTAATGAAATACAGGAACCCTGTATGTGAGATAATAGGTGTCTGTAGCTTAATGAAATACAGGAACCCTGTATGTGAGATAATAGGTGTCTGTAGCTTAATGAAATACAGGAATCCTCTATGTGAGATAATAGGTGTCTGTAGCTTAATGAAATACAGGAACCCTGTATGTGAGATAATAGGTGCCTGTAGCTTAATGAAATACAGGAACCCTGTATGTGAGATAATAGGTGTCTGTAGCTTAATGAAATACAGGAACCCTGTATGTGAGATAATAGGTGAAATACAGGAACCCTGTATGTGAGATAATAGGTGAAATACAGGAACCCTGTATGTGAGATAATAGGTGCCTGTAGCTTAATGAAATACAGGAACCCTGTATGTGAGATAATAGGTGTCTGTAGCTTAATGAAATACAGGAATCCTCTATGTGAGATAATAGGTGTCTGTAGCTTAATGAAATACAGGAACCCTGTATGTGAGATAATAGGTGTCTGTAGCTTAATGAAATACAGGAACCCTGTATGTGAGATAATAGGTGTCTGTAGCTTAATGAAATACAGGAATCCTCTATGTGAGATAATAGGTGTCTGTAGCTTAATGAAATACAGGAACCCTGTATGTGAGATAATAGGTGTCTGTAGCTTAATGAAATACAGGAACCCTGTATGTGAGATAATAGGTGCCTGTAGCTTAATGAAATACAGGAACCCTGTATGTGAGATAAGAGGGGATTGGTGATGTAATGTCCATGTATGTGAGATAAGAGGGGATCGGTGATGTCATGTTCCTGTTCCCCGTTGTCAAGAGAAAAGTCAGACTGCGTCCCTATTTCCTATGAAGTGCCCAGGTTTTGGTCAACAGTAGTGCACAATGAAGGCAAAAGTCAGACTGCGTCCCTATTTACTATAAAGTGCCCAGGTTTAGTCAAACGTAGTGCACGATAAAGGGAACAGTATGCCATTTGGGATGCAGGCCCAGACTTAATTCCCCGATGTTATTTAGGAGATTTATTCATTTCATCTGATTTTAATCTTCATAGGCGTTTTTTTCTGCTGAAGTAATTGTCCTCAGATCCCCTTACAGAGGACGGCGGCCCCGAAGCTAATACATGCAGAGGATAGGATCGTCTGAAGACATTCTGAGTAGAATTACCTACAGTACACTTTGCCAAGACGGACAAAACAGTGTTTTCATCTTCAGAGCATTTAGAAATATAGTTTATTCCAATAGAAATGAAAAGCGTAATTCCATACATCACAGATACATCAACATCGACTTCCGGCGCCGACAGAGATGGCCGCCTCGCTTCGCGTTCCTAGGAAACTATGCAGTTTTTTGTTTTTTTACGTGTTATTTCTTACATTAGTACCCCAGGTCATCTTAGGACTTTAACTATGCCACTTTGTTTACATACTCATCTCATATGTATATACTGTACTCGATACCATCTACTGTATCTTGCCTATGCTGCTCTGTACCATCACTCATTCATATATCCTTATGTACATATTCTTTATCCCCTCACACTGTGTACAAGACAGTAGTTTTGGAATTGTTAGTTCGATTACTTGTTGGTTATTACTGCATTGTCGGAACTAGAAGCACAAGCATTTCGCTACACTCGCATTAACATCTGCTAACCATGTGTATGTGACAAATAAAATTTGATTTGATTTGATTTGATCAACATGGATTAGAGAAGAGCAAGGAGAAAACAGCAAAAAGAAAGGCTTGTTTACTTACATGACGCTGTTATCCCACAGTGCACAGTAAGGACTCAGGGTTCCCTGCATCACCAAGAAGAAGAGAGCACGCTGAAAACCTTCACTCATTAGATAACCACAACAAAATGACCAAAGCCTCACAGGTACTCATTTCTAACCGTAATTATCCAAGAATAACTCACTAAACAAATAGTTTTTTTTTAAACTAATGGCTATGGCAAGACCTCTTTAGATTGCAGTTCAGGGTTAAAATGTAAAATGCCAATGAGAATTGGTGGCAGTTTCACTTTGAATCACTTTAGCCTCAATAAGCATTGAAGTACCCAACAATGGCTACAGCCACACGTTTAGAGTGCATTAGCCAACAAACAATGGTAGAGTAATTGATTCGATGATTAATTTGCAGGCGCCCAGTGTAGCAGGTGTGTCAGGAGAGCGAGAGAGAGAGAGAGAGAGAGAGAGAGCGAGAGAGAGAGACAGAGAAAGAGAGAGAGAGAGAGAGACAGAGAGAGAGAGAGAGACAGAGAGAGAGAGAGAGAGAGAGAGAGAGAGAGAGAGAGAGACAGAGAGACAGAGAGAGAGAGGGAGAGAGAGAGAGAGGGAGAGAGAGAGAGAGAGAGAGAGATGGCACTGTCCAGATAATTACAAGGACAAGCTCTCTTTACAACCCTGGCCTTTTAGTTAATCTCTGAGATAAAGACGATCGTTCAGAGGTGTCGTCCAAGGTGATGCAGAGCAGCATGTCATTGTCAGAGCCCATATATTTCAACTTGTCCTCCTGATTCAGATCTGGGCCTGTGTTTATCAAGCGACTCAGAGTAGCACTGCTGATCTGGGGTCAGTTTTGCCTTTAATAATAAAATGAATTAGGTTAATATGGACAGGGATGACCTGATCCTAGGTCAGCACTCGTACTCTGAGATGCTTTGTGAATATAGGTCCAGATATACAGTATCGGTTACACAATTATCTGATTGGATATTAAACATCTGCCTTCTCTGTATCACTTGTATGCCTTTTCAAGAAGTGAGGGAGTCTTGGGCAGGTACTTACATTGTGAGGAGGTCATTCTTGCCCTCGAATTAATTAAAATGAAAGATGAAAGATGAATAAAATAAAGGTCCTTACGTTGGCCAGGTGAGCCAGCTCGATCTCCAGGTGTGACTCTGTTATCCTGGGCTCTGGTCTCACTGTGACAGCAATGACTTTGGAGCTCACTGCCGTGTGGTTCCTGGGTGGAAAACAGAGGGATGTACACCATGAGATGGACACCGATTGGAAGTTGTGGCACTTAGGCACTGCTACATAAATACTGTGTGTTCGGTCCCACTTTAAACAAAGTACATCTTATAAAGGCTATATATAGCTTCATAATGGCTTCATGATCACTACATAAAGGCTTTATAAGCACTACATAAATGCTTCACAAATCGTACAAACCATATGACTAAACTTTATGTTCTGTCTTATTATAAGGGTATATGTCAGACAAATGCATCACAATCTCTGGGAGAGTTTTCTTTGTGAGTCAGGATTTTATTTTTTGGGGAGTTTGCACAAAAGGTGTGTTAATAAAATGTTCCCTAAATGAGTTGTGTTTCATAGACTTACCAAAGATAAAATCATATACAGCGTTTAACACATGACCCCTCATTCAGAATGTTGATACTATTGATGCACATTCAGGTTCATCTGATATTATCAATGTCCTTTGATGCAAAGAACAACACAAAATGTCATGTCACACCTCTCTGTGAGGCACGTGACAAACACACCTGCTGTGGCACTGCAGGACAAAACCTGACACACAAAATGACACATGTGAAGCAAGTCAACCCAAATACATGTGAACTGGAGCCCAGACAGAGCGAGTGGAGAGAAATTAGGCACTGGGGGGCCAACTTAGGCACTGGGGGGCCAACTTAGGGTGTGATTTCATGGTCCATTTGGAGCGAGTCACAAAAGATTGAAAATAGACACGTCTGGAGCTCTGGCCTTTTCTACGTTAAATGAATCACAGTGAAGTGTCTCTACCAAACAACCTGAATCTAACAGAGATCTTTAAACACTGTCTGTATCACAAATGGCACCCAATTCCCTTTTTACTGGACTACTACAAAAGTACTGCACAGTATTTATTCAGGATCCCCATTAGCTGCTGCCTTCCTGGGGTCCAGGGAATAGGGTGCCATTTGGGACGCATTCCGTGCCTCCACCTCATCTCATGCAGTGTATATCTAGTCTATCTCCACTGCAAAGCAAGACCCCAAACCAACTTCAAATGACACGCCTCCTCTCCTTTTGTCTTTGGCTTATTTACTTCCTGAATATAGATATGGGGGGGGGATTCTATTGCTGAATAAAAATGGATGACTTTCTCTCTAGAGTGGTAATGCGTTTTGAAACATAATAATACATTGTAGTTCATGAAAGGGTGACTTGGTAGAAAGGGGCCTTGGTACACTTCTGAGCCTGCCTCTCTTCTCACCTCACCTGAACTGCCCCAGAAAAAAGAGTATGAAAGAGAACTACTCAAAAGGAAGTTAATTGGAGCCTTTCTACTTTTTCAGGTTCAGATCTACACTGTGTCCTCTTTGCACTTTATTTGTCTTTATCTTCAAGGGAACGTGTGTCATGGGGTGGAGAACAGAGAATGTCACATTTCATTTTCCTCTTTCATCTCTCTCTCTTTCATTTACCTCCTGGGGAAACAAAACAGTAGGTTGTGACACCACCAAACTGATACTACAGTGACTGACTGGTTCAAATGACACCCTACTCCCTATAATATAGTGCACTACTTTTGACTGGGCCCAAAGGACTCTGGTCAAAAGTAGTGCTAAATGTAGGGAATAGTGTGCCATTTTGGTTTCTGACTGACGGTGTCTGACCTACAGTTCTCTAGGGAGGGTCTGAGAAGGTTCTAGAGCTCTCAGCTGGGCCCAAAGATGTTCCATAGAACGTCTGGAACTCTCTAGAGAGAAAGACTGGGTTCGATGTTTGATCCTGGGCAAGAACACCACAATCTGGGTCAGTCTGTCTGCTGTTTCCATAAACAGGCCACATTACTAAGTCAAATATGGATTTAGGACTGGATCACAAAGAAAACTAGTGCAGATACAACATCAATGGATGGCTTTTATAAGAGTAGAATATCAGTGACCAGAGGAAATACAATAACAATGGATGGCTTTTATAAGAGTAGAATATCAGTGACCAGAGGAAATACAATAACAATGGATGGCTTTTATAAGAGTAGAATATCAGTGACCAGAGGTAATACAATAACAATGGATGGCTTTTATAAGAGTAGAATATCAGTGACCAGAGGTAATACAATAACAATGGATGGCTTTTATAAGAGTAGAATATCAGTGACCAGAGGAAATACAATAACAATGGATGACTTTTATAAGAGTAGAATATCAGTGACCAGAGGTAATACAATAACAATGGATGGCTTTTATAAGAGTAGAATATCAGTGACCAGAGGTAATACAATAACAATGGATGGCTTTTATAAGAGTAGAATATCAGTGACCAGAGGAAATACAATAACAATGGATGGCTTTTATAAGAGTAGAATATCAGTGACCAGAGGAAATACAATAACAATGGATGGCTTTTATAAGAGTAGAATATCAGTGACCAGAGGTAATACAATAACAATGGATGGCTTTTATAAGAGTAGAATATCAGTGACCAGAGGTAATACAATAACAATGGATGGCTTTTATAAGAGTAGAATATCAGTGACCAGAGGAAATACAATAACAATGGATGGCTTTTATAAGAGTAGAATATCAGTGACCAGAGGAAATACAATAACAATGGATGGCTTTTATAAGAGTAGAATATCAGTGACCAGAGGAAATACAATAACAATGGATGGCTTTTATAAGAGTAGAATATCAGTGACCAGAGGTAATACAATAACAATGGATGGCTTTTATAAGAGTAGAATATCAGTGACCAGAGGTAATACAATAACAATGGATGGCTTTTATAAGAGTAGAATATCAGTGACCAGAGGTAATACAATAACAATGGATGGCTTTTATAAGAGTAGAATATCAGTGACCAGAGGAAATACAATAACAATGGATGGCTTTTATAAGAGTAGAATATCAGTGACCAGAGGAAATACAACATCAATGGATGGCTTTTATAAGAGCAGAATATCAGTGACCAGAGGAAATACAATAACAATGGATGGCTTTTATAAGAGTAGAATATCAGTGACCAGAGGAAATACAATAACAATGGATGGCTTTTATAAGAGTAGAATATCAGTGACCAGAGGAAATACAATAACAGTGGATGGCTTTTATAAGAGTAGAATATCAGTGACCAGAGGTAATACAATAACAATGGATGGCTTTTATAAGAGTAGAATATCAGTGACCAGAGGAAATACAATAACAATGGATGGCTTTTATAAGAGTAGAATATCAGTGACCAGAGGAAATACAATAACAATGGATGGCTTTTATAAGAGTAGAATATCAGTGACCAGAGGAAATACAATAACAATGGATGGCTTTTATAAGAGTAGAATATCAGTGACCAGAGGAAATACAATAACAATGGATGGCTTTATAAGAGTAGAATATCAGTGACCAGAGGAAATACAATAACAATGGATGGCTTTTATAAGAGTAGAATATCAGTGACCAGAAGAAATACAATAACAATGGATGGCTTTTATAAGAGTAGAATATCAGTGACCAGAGGTAATACAATAACAAGGATGGCTTTTATAAGAGTAGAATATCAGTGACCAGAGGTAATACAATAACAATGGATGGCTTTTATAAGAGTAGAATATCAGTGACCAGAGGAAATACAATAACAATGGATGGCTTTTATGAGAGTAGAATATCAGTGACCAGAGGAAATACAATAACAATGGATGGCTTTTATAAGAGTAGAATATCAGTGACCAGAGGAAATACAATAACAATGGATGGCTTTTATAAGAGTAGAATATCAGTGACCAGAGGAAATACAATAACAATGATGGCTTTTATAAGAGTATAATATCAGTGACCAGAGGAAATACAATAACAATGGATGACTTTTATAAGAGTAGAATATCAGTGACCAGAGGAAATACAATAACAATGGATGGCTTTTATAAGAGTATAATATCAGTGACCAGAGGAAATACAATAACAATGGATGACTTTTATAAGAGTAGAATATCAGTGACCAGAGGAAATACAATAACAATGGATGGCTTTTATAAGAGTATAATATCAGTGACCAGAGGTAATACAATAACAATGGATGGCTTTTATAAGAGTAGAATATCAGTGACCAGAGGAAATACAATAACAATGGATGGCTTTTATAAGAGTAGAATATCAGTGACCAGAGGTAATACAATAACAATGGATGGCTTTTATAAGAGTATAATATCAGTGACCAGAGGTAATACAATAACAATGGATGGCTTTTATAAGAGTAGAATATCAGTGACCAGAGGTAATACAATAACAGTGGATGGCTTTTATAAGAGTAGAATATCAGTGACCAGAGGAAATACAATAACAATGGATGGCTTTTATAAGAGTATAATATCAGTGACCAGAGGAAATACAATAACAATGGATGACTTTTATAAGAGTAGAATATCAGTGACCAGAGGTAATACAATAACAATGGATGGCTTTTATAAGAGTAGAATATCAGTGACCAGAGGTAATACAATAACAGTGGATGGCTTTTATAAGAGTAGAATATCAGTGACCAGAGGAAATACAATAACAATGGATGGCTTTTATAAGAGTAGAATATCAGTGACCAGAGGAAATACAATAACAATGGATGGCTTTTATAAGAGTAGAATATCAGTGACCAGAGGAAATACAATAACAATGGATGGCTTTTATAAGAGTAGAATATCAGTGACCAGAGGAAATACAATAACAATGGATGGCTTTTATAAGAGTAGAATATCAGTGACCAGAGGAAATACAATAACAATGGATGGCTTTTATAAGAGTAGAATATCAGTGACCATTGGAAATCTATCTGCACTGCTAATGCTATAATTTCATCAGTAGATTATATATATTTGACTATATTTCCTTCAGGACCATCCTACAGTGGGCTAATGTATAGTTGTAGAGCAGCACTCCCAAGGAAGCTAAGAATAGCAACATAATTTATTTGAAAGGGTGGAGTGCTGTGTTGTTTGGGTTAGTTGAGACCGGGAACAAAGAAACAGGACCACGTGCGTAGATCACTGCTCTGAGGAGAGACTGACTGATGGCTGCATTTCACTTCAGGTAGATACCATTGCTGAATGTGTTATTTTATCTTATCTGCTATTGGTTTTCCTCTCAGTGTATGAGGAGTTGTTGCAAAAGCTGTCTACTCTGTCAAAAGCAAGCTTTGTGCAACAGGAAAATACATCTGATTGTGGGTTGTTGTAGGTAACATCTCTAGCCAGCTAGCTAACATGTAGCCACTAGCTAACTATCTAGCTATCCAGCACTGTACACTAGCGCTAACTAATTACGTGAGAGAAACATTAATAGCAACCCATATTGACAAAGTGAAAACATGTATTTAGAAAATGTTTGCTAATGAACAGAAAATGAAATTTGCGTAAGCATTCACACCTCTGAGTCAATACATGTTAGAATCACCTTTGTAGTGACTGGGTGTATTGATACATTGTCTAAAGTGTAATTCATAACTTTAACATGCTCAGAGGGATATTCAATGTCTGCTTAAAAAAATAAAAAAACATCTACCAATTAAGTGCCCTTCTTTGCAAGGCATTGGAAAATACCATTGGTCTTTTATGGAATCTGTGCTGAATCTGTGTTTGAAACTCACAGCTCGACTAAGGGATCTTATAGATCATTGTATGTGTGGGGTACAGAGATGAGGTAGGTGGAATCTGTGCTGAATCTGTGTTTGAAACTCACAGCTCGACTAAGGGATCTTATAGATCATTGTATGTGTGGGGTACAGAGATGAGGTAGGTGGAATCTGTGCTGAATCTGTGTTTGAAACTCACAGCTCGACTAAGGGATCTTATAGATCATTGTCTGTGTGGGGTACAGAGATGAGGTAGGTGGAATCTGTGCTGAATCTGTGTTTGAAACTCACAGCTCGACTAAGGGATCTTATAGATCATTGTATGTGTGGGGTACAGAGATGAGGTAGGTGGAATCTGTGCTGAATCTGTGTTTGAAACTCACAGCTCGACTAAGGGATCTTATAGATCATTGTATGTGTGGGGTACAGAGATGAGGTAGGTGGAATCTGTGCTGAATCTGTGTTTGAAACTCACAGCTCGACTAAGGGATCTTATAGATCATTGTCTGTGTGGGGTACAGAGATGAGGTAGGTGGAATCTGTGCTGAATCTGTGTTTGAAACTCACAGCTCGACTAAGGGATCTTATAGATCATTGTCTGTGTGGGGTACAGAGATGAGGTAGGTGGAATCTGTGCTGAATCTGTGTTTGAAACTCACAGCTCGACTAAGGGATCTTATAGATCATTGTCTGTGTGGGGTACAGAGATGAGGTAGTCATTCAAAACTCATGTTAAACACTATTATTACACACAGAGTGACTCCATGCAACTTACTATGTGACTTATAAAGCACAGTTTTACTGCTGAATTTATTTAGGCTTGTCATAAAAAAGTGGGTGAATACTTATTACATTTTCAGCTTTTCAGCTTTTCATTTTAAATTACTTTGTTAAAATTTCTAAAAACATAATTCCACTTTGACATTATGACACAACACCTCATTTTGAATCCATTTTAAATTCAGGCTGTAATACAACAACATGTGGAAAAAGTCAAGGGGTGTGAATATTTTCTGAAGGCTCTGTATATCTTTACACCCACACACTGATGGGTGGCACGCTCATCATAGAGAATAATGGTTCTAGCTACCTGACGTTAGCTAAGTAGAGGACTTGGCCACATTCCTAGGCTCATTCTGTATCAGCCTGTATCAGCCTCATAGAGAATAATGGTTCTAGCTACCTGACGTTAGCTAAGTAGAGGACTTGGCCACATTCCTAGGCTCATTCTGTATCAGCCTGTATCAGCCTCATAGAGAATAATGGTTCTAGCTACCTGACATTAGCTAAGTAGAGGACTTGGCCACATTCCTAAGCTCATTCTGTATCAGCATCATAGAGAATAATGGTTCTAGCTACCTGACGTTAGCTAAGTAGAGGACTTGGCTACATTCCTAGGCTCATTCTGTATCAGCATCATAGAGAATAATGGTTCTAGCTACCTGACGTTAGCTAAGTAGAGGACTTGGCCACATTCCTAAGCTCATTCTGTATCAGCATCATAGAGAATAATGGTTCTAGCTACCTGACGTTAGCTAAGTAGAGGACTTGGCTACATTCCTAGGCTCATTCTGTATCAGCATCATAGAGAATAATGGTTCTAGCTACCTGACGTTAGCTAAGTAGAGGACTTGGCTACATTCCTAGGCTCATTCTGTATCAGCATAAGAGAGAAGATTGATAAAGTAATTGCTATAATTTTAATAAAGTACTAATGTGTACAAATGTTTGTGACAAAAATGGGGCGGCAGGGTAGCCTAGTGGCTAGAGTGTTTGGAAGGTTGCAAGTTCAAACCCCCGAGCTGACAAGGTACAAATCTGTCGTACTGCCCCTGAACAGGCAGTTAACCCACTGTTCCTTGGCCGTCATTGAAAATAAGAATTTGTTCTTAACTGACTTGCCTAGTTGAATAAGGTAAAATAAAAAAACATAAACTCATTTTAACTTAACACGGATGGATGTAGTTGAATGTATCTTACTTCATGTAGCTTTTGCTCAGGCATCTTTTTGTCTTTCACTCAATGCAAGAGATTCTAGGCTTGTGTCCCGAATGGCACCCTATTCCCTACAAAGTGTACTTTAGATCAGAGCCCTACATAGGGAATAGGGTGTGATTTCATACGCAGCCTTGCTCTAACTGGGTGAGAGCCTTGACGATACGTAATGACAGTAATGTCCAAACTGATAAACAGAATAACTAACAATATTGGAAACCAGCTTGAAAGCATAAACCAAGCATGAAATACTGCTTAGTCATCCGTTGTCCCTTCTAATTAGTAGTATGAGAACATAATATGATTTAACCAGGATGGAGTGAGTTCAGAAGGAGATATTATGATGATTATTTTAACCCAATTTTGTGTTGCTTCCCAAATGGTATCCTATTCCTTATTTAGTGCACTACTTTAGACCAGGGCTTTGGTCAAAATAAGTACATTATATAGGGAATAGGGTGCGATTTGGGACACAGATGTGGTGTCATCCTCCTCAGCAGAAAGCAGAGATTAATTGTTGTTGAGTCTGGGAGTAAAGCTTGTCGTTTTAATTCATGAAAAGTTACAGGGAAACTTCAGTTGATCCGCTTTGATGGATTCTTTGATAATTGGCTTGTCATCTATGGATCACACGACTGAAAGATTGTATTCTACTATGATATTCTAAAAGAAAGCGATGCCATTTTTCCTTTTGAAGTATTGATGATGTTCTGGTAGAATGATGCATCATGGGAGTAATATGTCTGTTTTACCTCCACATCATTTTTGATCTACTGTATATAATGTACCTTGAGAAGGGTTTTTGTATCCTCGTGGGTACAGTAGTATGTATAGTGCAGTACGTAAAATTAGCTTTTGCAAGTACACATAGTGCAATGTAGAGGCCATTTCCTGGAAAAGCAAAGTGGAAGGAGTCTTTTATGAACCCTCCCTGGATAGCCTACACTACCTGTGAAATACTATTGGAGGATTTACACTCAGGCAGTGCAGCAGACACTTTGTCAGAGAATAAAGTTGACATCATATTTTACATCTCACTGCTGTCTCGCCTGGACCGTGTCCCAAATGACTACTTATTCCCTCTGTCTCCCTCTCCCCTGCTGAGAGACAGAGAGAGAGACAGAGAGAGACAGAGAGGGACAGAGAGAGAGACAGAGAGGGACAGAGAGAGAGACAGAGAGAGACAGAGAGAGAGACAGAGAGAAAGACAGGGAGAGAGACAGACAGAGAGAGAGAGACAGAGAGAGACAGAGAGAGAGACAGAGAGAGAGACAGAGAGAGAGAGACAGAGAGAGAGACAGAGAGAGAGACAGAGGGAAAGAGACAGAGAGAGAGACAGGGAGAGAGACAGAGAGAGAGAGGGACAGAGAGAGAGAGGAAGAGAGAGAGACAGAGAGGGACAGAGAGAGAGACAGAGAGGGACAGAGAGAGAGACAGAGAGAGACAGAGAGAGAGACAGAGAGAGAGACAGGGAGAGAGACAGAGAGAGAGAGAGAGAGGGAGAGAGAGAGAAACAGAGAGAGAGACAGAGAGAAAGACAGAGAGAGAGAGAGACAGAGAGAGAGACAGGGAGAGAGAGAGAGAGACAGAGAGAGAGACAGAGAGAGAGCGAGACAGAGAGAGAGACAGGGAGAGAGACAGAGAGAGAGAGAGAGAGAGAGAGAGAGAGAGAGAGAGAGGATTGACAGAGACAGAGAGACAGAGAGAGAGATGTTGATAGAGAAGATGTAAGGGCCATCTTACCTTGGTGAAGGCAGCATCAGTCCCAGAGTCTTGTACAGGACTGTCCCCAGGATGAAAACAGGTGATCCATCCATGTCTGATGGGCAGAAGGAAATTAGTTTGGACACCGTTGGTTACAGGACAGTTTAGTTGTGGTAGTGGTTGTACAGTGTCTTATGAATGGGCTGGCCATCTGAAAGATGTAATGAACCTTAATAATCTCAACAACACCACAGCACAGCACACCACACATAAACCAACATATCAGGCCACAGACACAGACTAACTCTTAATGATGGGCTTTATTTGGAGCTATATTTGGCCAGGCAGCGAAACAAGCCACTTCACAACTTTCCTGCCAACAGCAATCAGCTAAATTGTCCTCAACAATGAACCATTGATAAAGGGTAAGGGATGGTCCAATGAATCTTTGCCTGTAAGGCAGTGGTCACTTCAAGAGGTTCCTAATCAATCACCAAGCACTTCTGTAGAAATGCCACAAATAAAGGCTTGCACTCCTTTTATGTATTTGTGTTGTGCTGCTTGCGGGAGGTGCACTTGATTCAGAAGCCCTGTGGGTGGGAGGTGCACTTGATTCAGAAGCCCTGTGGGTGGGAGGTGCACTTGATTCAGAAGCCCTGTGGGTGGGAGGTGCACTTGATTCAGAAGCCCTGTGGGTGGGAGGTGCACTTGATTCAGAAGCCCTGTGGGTGGGAGGTGCACTTGATTCAGAAGCCCTGTGGGTGTTAGGTGCACTTGATTCAGAAGCCCTGTATACGGGTAAGCAAAGTGTTCCCATTTTGAACCATTTCATTGTGCCTACGGCTCCCACAACCTCGGCCACGGCAAAGTTTGATACTAGCCTACATGAGATTTCATAACTCTTATAACAATGACCAGAGAGAGACTGTCAACAGCAAATAAGTGTTTTTTTTATGAGCGAGTTCATGTCTAAGTTTATTCAGCACTGTCAACACTGTTATTATTCAATGCTACTACAAAGCATAAAACTTCCTTCTATCTTCCACTCGCGCTGCAATGAATGAGTAACGATGTGTATCGAGAGCCCTGCCTTTTTATTATTATTAGCAGCTTGTCGTGTCTATTTCAATATTGAGGAATATTTCCCTTTCTCTGGTCATAGGAACAACATGAATTTGTGCCTGAGGCAGATGCGGTGTGACTCGAGTTTCGCCATCAGGTGGAAGACAGTGTCTCCTCTCTCTGGTCAGTCTCACTGGAGGAAAGGAAGGAGAGAGCAAGTGGAAGACAGTGTCCCTTCTCTCTGGTCAATTTCACCGGAGGAAAGGAAGGAGAGAGCAGGTGGAAGACAGTGTCTCCTCTCTCTGGTCAGTCTCACCGGAGGAAAGGAAGGAGAGAGCAGGGACCGTGAGAGGCTGACCCTCTGCTGCTCTCTCCCTCTCTCTGCTGAGACTAATGCCGCGTTCAAAACAAATCGCAGACTTCCGACTTCAGTGCGTTCAGGACAACTTGGAACTCTGAAAAAAACTAGATCCGATTTGAATAAATATTTGGAATTCCAAGTCGGAAACTCTGGCATCTTTCTATGGCTCCGACCTGAAGAGCACTCTTTGACTTCATTTTTTCCCCAGAGTTCCCCCGAGTTGTCTTGAAAGCACCATGACCATCAGATGCAGGGACCATCAGTCTTGTAAAATAACATTTATGCGAGGCACTTTCCCAACTGCTGTCATGTCACCCCGCTCCTCCGCACACTCCACTGGCTTCCAGTCGAAGCTCTCATCCACTACATGACCATGGGACTTCCCTACGGAAGAGAAAGAGGAACTGCCCCTCCCTACCTGCCTACCTACCTACCTGCTCATCCACTACATGACCATGGGGCTTCCCTACGGAACAGCAAGAGGAACTGCCCCTCCCTACCTGCCTACCTCCCTACCTGCTCATCCACTACATGACCATGGGACTTCCCTACGGAACAGCAAGAGGAACTGCCCCTCCCTACCTCCCTACCTGCCTACCTGCCTACCTGCCTACCTCCCTACCTGCCTACCTCCCTACCTGCCTACCTCCCTACCTGCTCATCCACTACATGACCATGGGGCTTCCCTACGGAACAGCAAGAGGAACTGCCCCCCCCCCTAACTTCAGGCTATTCTCTAACCCCAACCCGAGGTCTCTTGGCCCTCCTACCCCTATGGGAGTGCAGCTCCCGCTCAGCCCAATCCAAGCTCTTCTCTGTCCTGGCACCCCAATGGTGGAACCATCTTCCCCCTGAAGCTAGGACAGCAAAGCAATATGCTGTGATAATGTGTTTGGCCTACTGCACAAACCTCATTCCTACAAAACTGTTTTTATTAGGTCAATGTTCCGTTTTTTAAGTCATGTTTTTAAAAGAATCTGAGCGGTAGATCTCGGCTTGCTTTTTGACTGCAAAAATGATCTTGACTCAGAAAAGGTTGGTGACCACTGCTGTAAGGCAGCGAAATGGAGGCTGTCGACACCTGTTGGAGCAGTTCTCTGGATCTCTGCTCCAAATGGAACCCTATTCCCTACATAGGGCCCATAGGGCTCTGGTTAAAAGTACTGCACTATATAGTGATTAGGGTGCTACTTGGGAGGCTACCTGGATAGGTCTCCCTGCTAAACTTCTTGGCCACTCAGTAAGAGTGAGATGGTTTTCGGCGTTGAGCTAGAAAATCAACTGCCGTTTTGTCTCTCATTGATACAGTCCAGACACGACTGATTAAGCCAGTTAACCAAATTGTGTGTCTACACTCTGGGCTCTGCACTGGCATGGGTTAACAGGATACAAACATCAGAGGAGGCTGCTGAGGGGAGGACGGCTCATAATAATGTCAGGAACGGAGCGAATGAAATGGCATCATCAAACACATGGAAACCTTGTGTTTGACACCATTCCACTATTGCTTTAAGCACTTTGAGATTAAGGGAACTACAATATCTTTGGTTCTGCTTGTTTGCTAGGTCTCATTTACACAATTATTATCATAGAGTTATGGTAGATGTTGTCAATCACTGCCGTTGCTATTCTGTAGCTGGGTCATTCCCACCGTAAGGTGCCTTTTCTGTCTCCAGGAAATATCACTTCTTATTTACTGTAAAATGTGGATCCCAGAAGGAATTTAATATAAGTTCAGATGTCCTTTTCCTTAAAAACACAAACATATCTTGAAAGGGACGTAGGTGTTTTTGTCCCTCGGTATTATTCATCAAATTCCACGACAAATATAAGCCACAAAATAATACATATTTAAAATCCTTCTTCATTTATTTTATAGTCTTAGTTACATTTTCTCTTTCTCAATAATGATTATTGTGTTTATTATTATTTTATTTAAGATTATGCCCCTTCCATTTCAGAAAAATACCATTTTCTACAATCACACATTTTTCATGTTGTTTGTATGTCCCAGTATTCAATTTCCACCCTGTTAGGCTAATTATAGAGAAAATTCCCAACATTTAGATAGAGAAGTTCACTATTTTCACTATTCTAGCTCAATCTTGCTCCACATTTCCACACTGTTAGTTTCCACCCTGTTAGGGTTATACACCTAACAGGTTGGAAAATGCACCTAAAAAAATAGGTGCCTGAGCTTGACCAATATGTTTTCCTGAAAATCAAACATGTCCTTTTTCTGATGGAATCGTATTTGTATATATATATACAGTATATATACTTTTTCCTCCATAAGTTATGATGTCCATAAGGCACAGAGTAGGAATGACCCAGCTAGTGCTGGCATTAGAAATGGAATGCTAGGTTTACAGTTGTACACCACTAGATTCTAGAATGTTGGTCAAACTCCAGGCATTCTATTTTGATCAGTGGGGTCACATGATGGAGCAACTAAGGGGTCATTCTGGAGGAAGTAACTACATATAATCAGCCATGACTACTGGACATTTGGAAATGAACCAATTTCTTACTACACGAGTTTCAAATGCTGCTCAGAATACAGTAAAGAACATGGTTAAACAGCCTGAAGAAGAGTCTCCTTATCCTGCTCCACCTCCTCTCCTCTTCCTCCTCCTCCTCCTCCTCCTCCTCATCCTCTTCATCATCACCACTAGCACCATATTCATCATCATCATCATCATCATCATTAACACTACCACTATCATCATCATCATCATCATCATCATCACCACTAACCACCATATTCATCATATTCATATTCATCATCATCACCATCATCACCATCATCACCATCATGGTTGTGTTACCTGCAGACTGTGGTAGAAAGATGCCCTTGGGGATAACCACCTTGTCCTCAGAGTTCCTGGCCCAGTCCACCATGCCTTTACGGCCCTTCATAGGGAAGTTGATGTCAGTCATCACAGACAGTGCCGGGAGCCTCTGGATGCTGGCCACTGAGGGTGACAAAACAAGGGAGGGTATTCGTTCTGTTAGGTTTAGTTCATGTTGCATAAAATCTTGCAGTTTACTTATAGACAAGAAAGTTAGACAGATAACAAAACAATTACACCCAGGAAAGGAATACATGAACAATATTATATTTTGCCATTTACAGGGTATGTTGTCCACACATTATCACAAAACACTATTCAATTCAAAGGCTTTATTGGCATGGGAAACATGTTTACATTGCCAAAGCAAGTGAAATAGATCATAAACAAAAGTGAAATAAACAATCAGAAATAGAACAGTAAACTTTACACTCACAACGGCATTAAAGGAATAGAGTGACGTATCCTGTATGAGTGACAGGCAAAGGATGCTTCCTGACTTTTCAAAAATCATCTATATAGGCCGAGATCTTCTCTTGATAAAACCTCAGTGCTTTCTGAGGCTGTTGTTGCTCCACAGAATATGACTTCAGCCTCCAGACACACTCTCAGTTCCCACCATGTACTTGCTAACTTGTAAATAGTGTGAAGTTAGGTTCACACACTGAGTGTCAGAAAGACAGTCCTGTAGCACAGACCTGGGTTCAAATACTATTTAATATGTTCAAATACTTTATATGGGTTCGATTGAGCTTCCCTGGTCTAACGAACCAATTTAAATGTCCCCAAACTGCAAACCCCACCCATCTGGCACCCCAGGCAGACTCAAGCAAAGGCTCAAAGTATTTAAAAGATTTCAATGTAGTATTTGAACCCAGGTCTGCTGGAGCATCAGTGCAATGTGAATCTCCATCATCCCATATGCTGATGGAACTCGTTAACAATCAGTGCTTCATTTGAGCCGGATCCTACTTTCCCGGATCCAGTACCGACATGAGAAAGAAAAGACTGTTTTCTATATAAACATGTGAATAAAAGGGATCGGAGTTCAGTCCAGTTGCCTCGTCCCTAATTCTCCTGCCCCCGAAAAGAAACATAATGTGAAAACGCCTATTTTCAGCCCGAACCTGATATTCTAAGAATTAATTTGTGTTGTGCCGGCCCGGGATTACGGTTTGCACAACGTTATAGGCATGTTTGAGAGCAAGGCGTGGCTGGTGCTGTGGTGAGAGAGAGAAGCACACCTGTATCTCACACAGAACTAGAATGAGATTCCCTTTCTATGATCCCTCTCCTTCTCTCTGCTAGACATGAGCCTGCAACTCTCACCTCTCCAGCAATGCACTTCATTTCTTCCTTATAGAATCAAAGCTGTGGCAAGGGTGCTGGAGGAGCTGCAGTACCTCTGATTCATTCAAATACATTTGCCAAGTTATAGAATCAAAGCTGTGGCAAGGGTGCTGGAGGAGCTGCAGTACCTCTGATTCATTCAAATACATTTGCCAAGTTATAGAATCAAAGCTGTGGCAAGGGTGCTGGAGGAGCTGCAGTACCTCTGATTCATTCAAATACATTTGCCAAGTTATAGAATCAAAGCTGTGGCAAGGGTGCTGGAGGAGCTGCAGTACCTCTGATTCATTCAAATACATTTGCCAAGTTATAGAATCAAAGCTGTGGCAAGGGTGCTGGAGGAGCTGCAGTACCTCTGATTCATTCAAATACATTTGCCAAGTTATAGAATCAAAGCTGTGGCAAGGGTGCTGGAGGAGCTGCAGTACCTCTGATTCATTCAAATACATTTGCCAAGTTATAGAGTTACTGCTGTCAGTTCAGAAAGAAATGAAATACTACAGAATACTACACCAGGTGTAGCACTATCATTTAGACACAGACGATTAATAGCTTCTTTAAAAAAATAGCCTGGTTTTTACTAGATCACTTGTAGTTTTTCATGTTGTCTGTCTGTAATTTTTTTTGTAATGACTTGGTGCTGCCTATCTTGGCCAGGGCGCTCTTGAAAAACAGATTTTAATCTCAATGAGCCCTTCCTGGTTAAATAAAGGTTAAATAAATAAAATAGCCAGGGAACGCACGGAAAATCTGTCAGTAAACAGCATGCAGCCAGAACCAGGCTTTCACAATATTTCAAATACAATTGTGGAAAAACACAGGTCAGAAAGCAAATGGCTCCTGCTTAAAGGAGAAGACTCTAATCGGGCTGTACACCATTCAAATATTTTATAAACTTCCAAATAGGCCTACTGAGCAAACATTGTTTTACAAAGTAAAACAAGAGGGACAGGCTTTCAGCATGAGAGTATTGGCCATCGGCGGCCAGTGAGCTGTGCATCATTGGGTGAGTCAGTGAAACTGGAAAGCTTTTCCAGACCTGTCATTTCCTCCTCATATTGTACAAGAAGTCTCCACACACCTAGGCCTAGGCTATTGGTGGATTCAAGATGAGGTCGTTTTGATTGATATCACTTTGTCAGTGTCAAAGTAGCCTGTCATTTCCTCCTCATATTGTACAAGAAGTCTCCACACACCTAGGCCTAGGCTATTGATGGATTCAAGATGAGGTCGTTTTGATTGATATCACTTTGTCAGTGTCAAAGTAGCCTGTCATTTCCTCCTCATATTGTACAAGAAGTCTCCACACACCTAGGCCTAGGCTATTGGTGGATTCAAGATGAGGTCGTTTTGATTGATATCACTTTGTCAGTGTCAAAGTAGCCTGTCATTTCCATCATTTGCGCTTTATAAAACAATATTATTCTAAAGTAATATAAAATGATGTACAATTGCACGAAATGTCTTTATAAAAGGCCATTCCTCCTGGAGAATGACTTTAATAGTGGAGTCTGACTTTAATAGTGGAGTCTGACTTTAATAGTGGAGTCTGACTTTAATGTTGGAGTCTGACTTTATTGGTGGAGTCTGACTTTAATGGTGGAGTCTGACTTTATTGGTGTAGTCTGACTTTAATAGTGGAGTCTGACTTTAATAGTGGAGTCTGACTTTAATAGTGGAGTCTGACTTTAATGGTGGAGTCTGACTTTAATGGTGGAGTCTGACTTTATTGGTGTAGTCTGACTTTAATAGTGGAGTCTGACTTTAATAGTGGAGTCTGACTTTAATAGTGGAGTCTGACTTTAATGGCGGAGTCTGACTTTAATAGTGGAGTCTGACTTTAATAGTGGAGTCTGACTTGAATGTTGGAGTCTGACTTTAATAGTGGAGTCTGACTTTAATGGTGGAGTCTGACTTGAATGTTGGAGTCTGACTTTAATGGTGGAGTCTGACTTTAATGGTGGAGTCTGACTTGAATGTTGGAGTCTGACTTTAATGGTGGAGTCTGACTTTATTGGTGGAGTCTGACTTTAATAGTGGAGTCTGACTTGAATGTTGGAGTCTGACTTTAATAGTGGAGTCTGACTTTAATGGTGGAGTCTGACTTGAATGTTGGAGTCTGACTTTAATGGTGGAGTCTGACTTTATTGGTGGAGTCTGACTTTAATGGTGGAGTCTGACTTTAATGGTGGAGTCTGACTTTATTGGTGGAGTCTGACTTTAATGGTGGAGTCTGACTTGAATGGTGGAGTCTGACTTGAATGGTGGAGTCTGACTTTATTGGTGGTGTCTGACTTTAATGGTGGAGTCTGACTTGAATGGTGGAGTCTGACTTTAATGGTAGAGTCTGACTTTATTGGTGTAGTCTGACTTTAATGGTGGAGTCTGACTTTAATGGTGGAGTCTGACTTTATTGGTGGAGTCTGACTTTAATGGTGGAGTCTGACTTTAATGGTGGAGTCTGACTTTATTGGTGGAGTCTGACTTTAATGGTGGAGTCTGACTTGAATGGTGGAGTCTGACTTTAATGGTGGAGTCTGACTTTAATGGTGGAGTCTGACTTTATTGGTGGAGTCTGACTTTAATGGTGGAGTCTGACTTGAATGGTGGAGTCTGACTTGAATGGTGGAGTCTGACTTTATTGGTGGTGTCTGACTTTAATGGTGGAGTCTGACTTGAATGGTGGAGTCTGACTTTAATGGTAGAGTCTGACTTTATTGGTGTAGTCTGACTTTAATGGTGGAGTCTGACTTTAATGGTGGAGGCTGACTTTATTGGTGGAGTCTGACTTTAATGGTGGAGTCTGACTTTAATGGTGGAGTCTGACTTTATTGGTGGAGTCTGACTTTAATGGTGGAGTCTGACTTGAATGGTGGAGTCTGACTTGAATGGTGGAGTCTGACTTTATTGGTGGTGTCTGACTTTAATGGTGGAGTCTGACTTGAATGGTGGAGTCTGACTTTAATGGTGGAGTCTGACTTTATTGGTGGTGTCTGACTTTAATGATGGAGTCTGACTTTAATGGTGGAGTCTGACTTTAATGGTGGAGTCTGACTTTAATGGTGGAGTCTGACTTTAATAGTAGAGTCTGACTTTAATAGTGGAGTCTGACTTTAATAGTAGAGTCTGACTTTATTGGTGGAGACCGTGTATATAAACTTCCCTGCAATGACAGCTTCTCTGCCACTCCGTTTCCAATCCACTTTCAGGCTCCAGCAATTAGGTAAGACATTGTCTGTCTCAAATGGCACTGATAGTGCTTTGGCTAAAAGAAGTGCAAGAAATAGGGAACAGGGGGCCATTTGGGACACTTTTGCCATAAAATAATGTGTGATAGGATTACCAGTGTTTTGTTAAGATTGAGACTTATCCTCTCTGTCTAAAGCCACATTTATCCCATACATTGTTTGTTTGTCTCAAAAGCATTTCAAACCATGAAGGAAGGCATCACACCCAAACTATGTTCATTTTCATAATAAAGAATGAATACATTCCTAATCAAAATAATATGTTTGTAATCTACTTCCATTCTACTTCATATCAAAAGCTTTCACACATGACTGTAGACTGTACAACACTCAGACATGACTGTAGACTGTACAACACTCACACATGACTGTAGACTGTACAACACTCACACATGACTGTAGACTGTACAACACTCAGACATGACTGTAGACTGTACAACACTCACACATGACTGTAGACTGTACAACACTCACACATGACTGTAGACTGTACAACACTAACACACATGACTGTAGACTGTACAACACTCACACATGACTGTAGACTGTACAACACTCAGACATGACTGTAGACTGTACAACACTCACACATGACTGTAGACTGTACAACACTCACACATGACTGTAGACTGTACAACACTCAGACATGACTGTAGACTGTACAACACTCAGACATGACTGTAGACTGTACAACACTCAGACATGACTGTAGACTGTACAACACTCAGACATGACTGTAGACTGTACAACACTCAGACATGACTGTAGACTGTACAACACTCAGACATGACTGTAGACTGTACAACACTCACACATGACTGTAGACTGTACAACACTCAGACATGACTGTAGACTGTACAACACTCAGACATGACTGTAGACTGTACAACACTCAGACATGACTGTAGACTGTACAACACTCACACATGACTGTAGACTGTACAACACTCAGACATGACTGTAGACTGTACAACACTCAGACATGACTGTAGACTGTACAACACTCAGACATGACTGTAGACTGTACAACACTCAGACATGACTGTAGACTGTACAACACTCAGACATGACTGTAGACTGTACAACACTCACACATGACTGTAGACTGTACAACACTCACACATGACTGTAGACTGTACAACACTCACACATGACTAGACTGCACAACACTCAGACATGACTGTAGACTGTACAACACTCAGACATGACTGTAGACTGTACAACACTCACACATGAATGTAGACTATACAACACTCAGACATGACTGTAGACTGTACAACACTCAGACATGACTGTAGACTGTACAACACTCAGACATGACTGTAGACTGTACAACACTCAGACATGACTGTAGACTGTACAACACTCACACATGACTAGACTGCACAACACTCACACATGACTGTAGACTGTACAACACTCAGACATGACTAGACTGTACAACACTCAGACATGACTGTAGACTGTACAACACTCACACATGACTGTAGACTGTACAACACTCACACATGACTGTAGACTGTACAACACTCACACATGACTAGACTGTACAACACTCACACATGACTGTAGACTGTACAACACTCAGACATGACTGTAGACTGTACAACACTCAGACATGACTGTAGACTGTACAACACTCAGACATGACTGTAGACTGTACAACACTCAGACATGACTGTAGACTGTACAACACTCAGACATGACTGTAGACTGTACAACACTCAGACATGACCGTAGACTGTACAACACTCAGACATGACTGTAGACTGTACAACACATCAATCATGAATGTAAACTGTGCAACACTGACACACCAAAATCAAAGATCTGATTTAAAGTTGACCAAAGCTGGAGAGGTAATCTATATCAACACCTACTTTATCATTACACTGCATCTCTGCTGTCCTACAGAGCTAACGGTCCTAACCCTACACCGAGGGGTTGATGACATGGTCCTAGCCCTAGTCCTAACCCTACACCAAGGGGTTGATGACATGGTCCTAGCCCTAGTCCTAACCCTACACCAAGGGGTTGATGACATGGTCCTAGCCCTAGTCCTAACCCTACACCAAGGGGTTGATGACATGGTCCTAGCCCTAGTCCTAACCCTACACCAAGGGGTTGATGACATGGTCCTAGCCCTAGTCCTAACCCTACACCAAGGGGTTGATGACATGGTCCTAGCCCCAGTCCTAACCCTACACCAAGGGGTTGATGACATGGTCCTAGCCCCAGTCCTAACCCTACACCAGGGGGTTGATGACATGGTCCTAGCCCTAGTCCTAACCCTACACCAAGGGGTTGATGACATGGTCCAAGCCCCAGTCCTAACCCTACACCAGGGGGTTGATGACATGGTCCAAGCCCCAGTCCTAACCCTTCACCAAGGGGTTGATGACATGGTCCTAGCCCCAGTCCTAACCCTGCACCAAGGGGTTGATGACATGGACCTAGCCCCAGTCCTAACCCTACACCAAGGGGTTGATGACATGGTCCTAGCCCCAGTCCTAACCCTACACCAGGGGGTTGATGACATGGTCCAAGCCCCAGTCCTAACCCTTCACCAAGGGGTTGATGACATGGTCCTAGCCCCAGTCCTAACCCTACACCAAGGGGTTGATGACATGGTCCTAGCCCCAGTCCTAACCCTACACCAGGGGGTTGATGACATGGTCCTAGCCCCAGTCCTAACCCTACACCAGGGGGTTGATGACATGGTCCTAGCCCCAGTCCTAACCCTACACCAGGGGGTTGATGACAGTCTGGTGTTACTGCAGTCTGATGGTATTACAGTCTGATGGTATTACAGTCTGACTGTAGTACAGTCTGATGGTATTACAGTCTGTACTACAGTCTGGTGGTATTACAGTCTGATGGTATTACAGTCTGGTGGTACTACAGCATGGTGGTACTACAGTCTGGTGGTATTACAGTCTGGTGGTATTATAGTCCGATGGTACTGCAGTCTGATGCTATTACAATCTGCTGGTACTGCAGTCTGATGGTTTTACAGTCGGGTGGTACTACCTTCTGGTGATACTAAATTCAAATTATTTATTTTTTTATATAGCCCTTCGTACATCAGCTGATATCTCAAAGTGCTGTACAGAAACCCAGCCTAAAACCCCAAACAGCAAGCAATGCAGGTGTAGAAGCACAGTCTGATGGTACTACAGTCTGATGGTACTATAGTCTGGTGGTATTACAGTCTGGTGGTACTACAGTCTGACGGTACTACAGTCTGATGGTACTATAGTCTGGTGGTATTACAGTCTGGTGGTATTACAGTCTGTTGGTACTACAGCATGGTGGTACTACAGTCTGAGGGAACTACAGTCTGGTGGTACTACAGTCTGGTGGTACTACAGTCTGATGTTACTACATTCTTATGGTACTACAGTCGGGTGGTACTACAGTCTGATGGTATTACATTCTTATGGTACTACAGCAATGTGGTACTACAGTCTGATGGAAGTATAGTCTGGTGGTACTACAGTCTGATGGTACTATAGTCTGGTGGTACTACAGCATGGTGGTACTACAATCTGATGGTACTACAGTCTGATGGTACTCCAGTCTGATGGTATTACATTCTTATGGTACTACAGTCTGATTGTACTGCAGCATGGTGGTACTACAATCTGATGGTACTACAGTCTGGTGGTACTACAGTCTGATGGTATTACAGTCTGGTGGTACTGCAGTCTGATTGTACAGCAGCATGGTGGTATTACAGTCTGATGGTACTACAGTCTGATGGTACTACAGTCTGATGGTATTACAGTCTGGTGGGACTACAGTCTGATGGTATTACATTCTTATGGTACTACAATCTGATGATACTACAGTCTGGTGGTACTACAATCTGTTGGTACTACAGTCTGGTGGTACTACAGTCTGATGGTATTACAGTCTGGTGGTACTGCAGTCTGATTGTACTGCAGCATGGTGGTATTACAGTCTGATGGTACTACAGTCAGATGGTACTACAGCATGGTGGTTCTACAGTCTGATGCTACTACAGTCAGATGGTACTACAGCATGGTGGTTCTACAGTCTGATGCTACTACAGTCAGATGGTACTGCTTGAGGAAACTCCTTGACTTCCCTGCCAAAGCAAATTACATCAGAATCTGGGATCATCAGGGACCGAACTGAAATTTGTGATGTTTTTAATAAGCATTTTATTTCTGCTGCTTTTCTTTTGAAAGAATAAATGTCCAACATGATCCGTACCGCTCTATTGTTTCAGTCCCTCGGCCTTCAGCTGATGTGGAAAACAGTAAGACAGTTTTTCATTTTCAAAAAGTCACAGAAGATGAGGTCTTATCTACACTATCTGCTATAGATTATAAGAAACCATTTGACTCTGGCAATCTGGATCCATATTAACTCAAGTGTGTGACACCTATTATTTCTGGTGTAGTGATCCATATTAACTCAAGTGTGTGGCACCTATCACTGCTGGTGTAGTGATCCATATTTACTCAAGTGTGTGGCACCTATTATTGCTGGTGTAGTGATCCATATTTACTCAAGTGTGTGGCACCTATTATTGCTGGTGTAGTGATCCATATTTACTCAAGTGTGTGGCACCTATTACTGCTGGTGTAGTGACGCATCTTTAATCAAACATTTGTCGTAGGAAAGATTCCTTAATCTTGGAAAACAGCTTTGCTTTACCACTCCTCAAGGGAGGCGATGGTAGTGAGTTGGATAATTACCGGCCCATCTCTAAGCTCTCCTGTTTGGCTAAACGTCTAGAGTCACTGGTGAATAGGCAACTACAATCTTTTTAAACTATTAACAATACTCTTTCTAGTAATCAATCTGGCTTTAGACCTAAACACAGTACTATTACGGCCACTGTACGTGTTGTAAATGATATTACTAATACCCTAGATAATACAAAGTACTGTGCCGCCTCTTTCATAGGTTTATCTGTCATGTACTCTATCGCTTCAACGGCTGACCAAGCATTATCACTATTGGACACAGATTTTAAGATATTACAAAGGTATTTTATACAGCTGAAACTTGTTGCAAAGAAAACACATTTTATGACTTTTAATAGGTTCAAAAAGTTGGTTGAAAATACACTTGCACTTACGAGCTTCGATGGTTTTCGAATGAATCAGGTCTCTGCATATAAATACTTAGGGATATGGTTGGATGATAAACTGTCTTTTAAAATGACGAACTTTGTTAACGACTAAAAATCAAGCTGGTCTTCCTCTATAGAAACAGGACATGTTTGTCCTCTACAAATAGAAGACAAATTGTGCAAGCTACTTTTATGTCTGTTGTAGATTATGGACATATTATCTACATGCATGCTACGGCATCAACACTTAAATCGCTGGATGCTACTTATCATTGTTCACTTAGGTTTATTACGGGTGTTAGCTACAGAACTCACCATTGAGTTTTATTTCAAAATGTGGGTTGGACTTCGCTGTCCGTGAGACGAGAACAACATGCTCTCGTGTTTGTCCATAAAGCACTTCTGAATAAACTACCTTCTTATTTATCATCACTCATCAATATTAGAATTAGAATTCCTAAAACCAGGTCTCAAGCATGGATTACACTTGAGGCCCATGCGGTTTCCACAGAGTTGGGTATGGCTGCCTTTTCCTGTTTACGCTCCTTGCCTATGGAATAGCCTGCAGACTAAACTTAAACTTGGGACTCTTGCTCAAGTTGCTCATTTTAAATATTTATTGGAGCATTTTTATTTTTGTATTCCTTGTAACTGTTTCGGGTAATGCAAGTTCTTGTGCTGTTAGTTGAATAACCTGTTAGTAGAATAACCTGTTAGGGGAATAACCTGTTAGTAGAATAACCTGTTAGTAGAATAACCTGTTAGTAGAATAACCTGTTAGTAGAATAACCTGTTAGTAGAATAACCTGTTAGTAGAATAACCTGTTAGTAGAATAACCTGTTAGGGGAATAACCTGTTAGTAGAATAACCTGTTAGTAGAATAACCTGTTAGGGGAATAACCTGTTAGGGGAATAACCTGTTAGTAGAATAACCTGTTAGTAGAATAACCTGTTAGTAGAATAACCTGTTAGGGGAATAACCTGTTAGTAGAATAACCTGTTAGTAGAATAACCTGTTAGTAGAATAACCTGTTAGGGGAATAACATGTTAGTTGAATAACCTGTTAGTGGAATAACCTGTTAGGGGAATAACCTGTTAGTAGAATAACCTGTTAGTAGAATAACCTGTTAGTAGAATAACCTGTTAGTAGAATAACCTGTTAGGGGAATAACCTGTTAGTAGAATAACCTGTTAATAGAATAACCTGTTAGTAGAATAACCTGTTAGGGGAATAACCTGTGAGTAGAATAACCTGTTAGTAGAATAACCTGTTAGTAGAATAACCTGTTAGTAGAATAACCTGTTAGGGGAATAACCTGTTAGGGGAATAACATGTTAGGGGAATAACCTGTTAGTAGAATAACCTGTTAGTAGAATAACCTGTTAGGGGAATAACCTGTTAGTAGAATAACCTGTTAGTAGAATAACCTGTTAGGGGAATAACCTGTTAGGGGAATAACCTGTTAGTAGAATAACCTGTTAGTAGAATAACCTGTTAGTAGAATAACCTGTTAGGGGAATAACCTGTTAGTAGAATAACCTGTTAGTAGAATAACCTGTTAGTAGAATAACCTGTTAGGGGAATAACCTGTTAGTAGAATAACCTGTTAGGGGAATAACCTGTTAGGGGAATAACCTGTTAGTAGAATAACCTGTTAGTAGAATAACCTGTTAGTAGAATAACCTGTTAGTAGAATAACCTGTTAGGGGAATAACCTGTTAGTAGAATAACCTGTTAGTAGAATAACCTGTTAGGGGAATAACCTGTTAGGGGAATAACCTGTTAGTAGAATAACCTGTTAGTAGAATAACCTGTTAGTAGAATAACCTGTTAGGGGAATAACCTGTTAGTAGAATAACCTGTTAGTAGAATAACCTGTTAGTAGAATAACCTGTTAGGGGAATAACCTGTTAGTAGAATAACCTGTTAATAGAATAACCTGTTAGTAGAATAACCTGTTAGTAGAATAACCTGTGTGTAAATGCAATCTGTTGTTGTATTTTTGTGTGTTATCTGTGATGGTTTTGTTTGTCTGGTGTAGTTTCTTAATCATTGTACCTAACCTGTATGTGTAAACATGTATACGCAGGACCCAGCTGTAAAAGAGACCTTGGTCTCAGTCTGTTTTCCTTGTTGAAATAAAGGTATACTACATCATGGTGGTTATACAGTCTGATGGTACTCCATCATGGTGGTTCTACAATCTGATGGTACTCCATCATGGTGGTTCTACAATCTGATGGTACTCCATCATGGTGGTTCTACAGTCTGATGGTACTACATCATGGTGGTTCTACAGTCTGATGGTACTACATCATGGTGGTTCTACAGTCTGATGGTACTCCATCATGGTGGTTCTACAGTCTGGTGGTACTACATCATGGTGGTTCTACAGTCTGATGGTACTCCATCATGGTGGTTCTACAGTCTGATGGTACTACATCATGGTGGTTCTACAGTCTGATGGTACTCCATCATGGTGGTTCTACAGTCTGATGGTACTCCATCATGGTGGTTCTACAGTCTGATGGTACTCCATCATGGTGGTTCTACAGTCTGATGGTACTCCATCATGGTGGTTCTACAGTCTGATGGTACTCCATCATGGTGGTTCTACAGTCTGATGGTACTCCATCATGGTGGTTCTACAGTCTGGTGGTACTACATCATGGTGGTTCTACAGTCTGATGGTACTCCATCATGGTGGTTCTACAGTCTGGTGGTACTACATCATGGTGGTTCTACAGTCTGATGGTACTACATCATGGTGGTTCTACAGTCTGATGGTACTCCATCATGGTGGTTCTACAGTCTGGTGGTACTACATCATGGTGGTTCTACAGTCTGATGGTACTACATCATGGTGGTTCTACAGTCTGATGGTACTCCATCATGGTGGTTCTACAGTCTGATGGTACTACATCATGGTGGTTCTACAATCTGATGGTACTCCATCATGGTGGTTCTACAGTCTGATGGTACTACATCATGGTGGTTCTACAGTCTGATGGTACTACAGCATTGTGGTTCTACAGTCTGATGGTACTACATCATGGTGGTTCTACAGTCTGATGGTACTACATCATGGTGGTTCTACAGTCTGATGGTACTACATCATGGTGGTTCTACAGTCTGATGGTACTACATCATGGTGGTTCTACAGTCTGATGGTACTACATCATGGTGGTTCTACAGTCTGGTGGTTCTACAGTCTGATGGTACTACATCATGGTGGTCCTTCAGTCTGATGGTACTACATCATGGTGGTTCTACAGTCTGATGGTACTACATCATGGTGGTTCTACAGTCTGATGGTACTACATCATGGTGCTTCTACAGTCTGATGGTACTACATCATGGTGGTTCTACAGTCTGATGGTACTCCATCATGGATGTCCTTCAGTCTGGGGAAGATGGGGCTAAGCCTGCAGAGCACCATTGTTCCTTGTCTCTCTAATGTAATTGGAAGTTTGGCAAAACTCCACGGACTGTAGGAGTGTGTTAGTGTGTGACAGTGTGGAAGGAAGGAGAGCGCGAGAGAGAGAGAGAGAGAGAGAGAGAGAGAGAGAGAGAGAATGTGTGAGTATGTGTCTGTGTGTCAGCAGTATCATCAGAGCGACAGCAGGCATGGAATCACAGAGCACCATGGGACATGCCAGTCACAGAGAGTGGAAGTTCAGAGCACCAGATGCTGAGTGAAGCCACAATGGGGTGACAGTATTAGTCACAGGTCGCATTGAGAGACACACACACACACCGTGGTGGCGTGGCAGCTTTAGACTTGGTCCCATTGTGAGTCACAGCAGGGGAGCAGAAGAAAAGGCCCTTTCAGGAAGCTACCCGGTAATAGTCTAGATAGACAGGGCTCTACACACCATGGATGGGCCAGGCAGGAAGAAATAAAGCAATCATTTTGGTCTCCAGAATGCTTCTGAGAAAAGACTAACAAATAAACTGAAATTAATATTGTCTTTGAGAAAAACTCTCCTGTCTACCAAATGGATCCACACAAACCACTGTGCACCATCATACAGATGTAGGATCTTAATTTGTCCAGTATTGTCACAACAAAATAATAATAAAATAATAAAATAATAATCCCGCAGCAACAGGATTTGAATGTTTAGTCCATGATGTCACAGGTGTTAAGCAATTCGCTGGCCAAAAGTAAGATACATAAAAAGTGTGATACTGTTAATATAACTGTCAGGCCCTAATCTGTTTCACCTGTCTTTGTGATGGTCTCCACCCCCCCATCCCCCCCAGGTGTTGCCCATCTTTCCCATTATCCCCTGTGTATTTATACCTGTGTTCTCTGTTTGTCTGTTGCCAGTTTGTCTTGTTTGTCAAGTCAACAACCGTTTTGTCTCAGCGCCTGCTTTTCCCCAGTTTCAATTTTTCTCGCCCTCCTGCTTTTGACCCTTGCCTGCCATGACGCTGAGCCCGCCTGCCTGACCACTCTGCCTGCCCCTGACCCTGAGCCTTCCTACCGATCTGTACCTTTGCCCCTACTCTGAATTACAAACCTCTGACGTGACCTTGAGCCTGCCTTCCGTCCTGTACCTTTGCCCCACTACTCTGGATTATCGACACCTGTCTGCCTTGACCTGTCATTTGTCTGTCCCTGTTGCTGTAATAAACATTGTTACTTCAACACAGTCTGCATTTGGATCTTACCTGAAACGTGATAATAAATGCGTGTCAGCGTGGGTTGTCAGTAAATGTATGTAAATCACAAAGCATTTCCTGCGATTGGGGCGGCAGGGTAGCCTAGTGGTTAGCGTGTTGGACTAGTAACCGGAAGGTTGCAAGTTCAAACCCCCGAGCTGACAAGGTACAAATCTGTCATTCTGCCCCTGAACAGGCAGTTAACCCACTGTTCCTAGGCTGTCATTGAAAATAAGAATGTGTTCTTAACCTAGTTAAATAAAGGTAATAAATGAAGATCCTACACCTGTAGGTGATCACCATAGATAGGTTACATTGAAGACAAGAGTCAGTGAATCCTCATCATCATTCTTGACAATAGTTGTTCTGCATCAAAGTATTGTGCTTCTGGTAAGATGTGCTTGTTTTACACATCTCAAGTTACAGATGCAGCACATGTTCAGTTGGATTGTGAGGGAAAGGAAATCTTCCCAGTGAAGTTGAGAGCTTTTTGCAATCAAGGTTATTTGACTAAAAGAGGGAGAGGGCAGAGGATGGGTGTGTGGTGACAGCAGAGTATTTATCCCTGTGTCAGGAGGCTGCTATAAATTACATCTGAAATGATGCAGCTATACCTTATCCAGCCAGATTCATGCTTGCTTGGCTCACCACTTGGCTAACACCGGCAGTGTATCAGCAACACTATGGCTAGGTCCCAAAATGCACCCTATTCCTTATGTGGTGCACAACTATTGACCAGGGACCCATAGGGCTCTGGCCAAAAGAAGTGCACTGTATAGGGTGCCGTTTGGGAGGCAAAATACTTTTCATTTCTTTAATCAAAGTGAACTAGCCAACAACAAGCAAGCTGCTGTGTTGTGATTCGCTCCAATAAATATAATGTTGGTGCACAGACAGAGCGATGTCCAAATCAATATTTCTTGTTGGTTTTATTTGGTTGTTGTTTCACCAGGACTCAGGAGGAAGAATATTTTGTGACTCGACTGAAAAAGTTGATGAGACTCTTTGGCTTGTGGGTGTGGCTGTAGTGCTTTTCAATTTGACCAATCGAAAATTTACTAATATCTTCACGATGTGGCAGAGGGAGACTATTCTATTTTATAACAGCATTCATGAATAAGCCCTAATAGATGCTTATACATGTTATCATGAATGTTAAAAATGCTTATAAATTGAAAATGGAGTTAGTAATATATTCATGCCAAATTAGACTGTGTAAAATAACTGACAAGAACAGCACAAAATACCCTTCTTTAAATCCTGAATGGGTTCCAGAGAAGAGATGAATGCCTCATTAGCATAGCCTGCATCCCAATCAGAGAAGAGGTGAATGCCTCCCAGTAGCATAGCCTGCATCCCAATCAGAGAAGAGGCTAATGCCTAACATTAGCATAGCCTGCATCCCAATCAGAGAAGAGGCTAATGCCTGCCATTAGTATAGCCTGCATCCCAATTAGAGAAGAGGCTGATGCCTGCCATTAGTGTAGCCTGCATCCCAATCAGAGAAGAGACTAATGCCTCCCATTAGCATAGCCTGCAACCCAATCAGAAAAGAGGCTAATACCTGCCATTAGTATAGCCTGCAACCCAAATGGTCCCCGATTCATTATATAGTGCACTTCTTATGACCAGAGCTCTATAAAGGGAAAGTGTACTATTTAGTATGCAGCCAGAGGCATTTCAACCCTCTTTGGACATGTCCATTAACTTAATTCACCTAGTGGAGAGAATATTATAATGTGTTATAATGGTCTCTTAATGAATGCTACGTTGCATCGTTTGTGGGGAATTTGTTCTGTATCTCCCGAATACATAATTAGACCAGTATCTAAGCTGACTATTTGTCTTTTTTTCACCACACTTTTAACTTAAAACCAAGGACATGGAAAAATGTTTTGTTGATTCCACATTGAATTCAAGTTTAGTTGACAACTCAACCAAATGTGATCTTCCTGTCTGGGTTGGGTGTGTCTACAGTGTAATAATGGGGTTATATGTTAGTCACATTGTAAAGTCCGGTAAAGAATAATTCACACCTGAGTTTAAATACTATTTGAAATCTTTCAAAGAAAAACAACGTTTGCTAAGCTGGTCTGGAGTGCCAAATGGGCGAGGTTTGTACTTGTGTGATTATTGGCTCCATTGCAACAGATGAGTTCAATCAAGCCCAGCAAAAGTGTTTGAAATGGTTTCAAATAGTATTTGTACACAGCTCTGGATGAATGTCTCCTCAAGAGATGCCTAAACCGCCGCAATACAGAAGTGTATTAATTTGCATGAATAAATAATGATCATAGTTCTATTCTTCCTTCCAGACAGGAAGGTAGTGTAGGTTTGTGGTTGACTGGGAAATGAAATACCACTGAGACTGCTGCTACATTATTCAACAAGATGTAAGCAATCTGTGTAGTATGTGTCTCTGTCTCTCTCTCTCTCTCTCTCTCTCTCTCTCTCTCTCTCTCTCTCTCTCTCTCTCTCTCTCTCTCTCTCTCTCTCTCTCCCTCTCTCTGTCTGTCTGTGTGTGTATGTGTATGTATGTGTGTGTAGTGTATTGTGGTAGCACTGCAGCCTGAAAGTAAGGATTAAAGAAGCAGTAACCAAGCAGTGGTCAGGACCGAGGACAGCGGTCAGGACCGAGGACAGCGGTCAAGTCCGAGGACCGTGGTCAGGATCAAGGACAGTGGTCAGGACCGAGGACCGTGGTCAGGATCAAGGACAGTGGTCAGGACCGAGGACAGAGGTCAGGACCGAGGACTGCGGTCAGGATCAAGGACAGTGGTCAGGACCAAGGACAGAGGTCAGGACCGAGGACCGCGGTCAGGATCGAGGACAGCGGTCAGGACCGAGGACAGCGGTCAGGACCAAGGACAGCGGTCAGGACCAAGGACAGTGGTCAGGACCAAGGACAGTGGTCAGGACCAAAACATAGGAGTTAGTTAGTTACCTCTTTTAGTTGTACTTTGTGGTCCTGGTAAAATGTATGGCAGAAGATGTAAATCAAAACGACTGTTGGTTTTCTTCCACTTGGAAGCAGGGTGAAGGAGATGACTGTAATATCTCTGACATCTCCTACGTTAACAACAGTCAGAGATGGCTATATATCCGTTCATTCTGTCTATCTGCGGCAGTATCCATTAGCAACTCAGTATTATTTTAACCAGAAGACACTGAAAGTGAAATCTATCGGTCTATTCACGTAACAGACAGTTTGTTCTTTCAGCTTTTACAACATTATGTGAAGAGAAAGTATTTATGTCAGGGATAGACTCTGTGATACAAATGTCTTTCTGTTTCTGTCAGGGAAAGACGTATTTAAAATAAAAGTAGCATAAAAGTGAGTGAGATTTTAAAGGAATGCTTGGTTTGCTCCAGTGTGTATAAATGCTTTTTCCACATAAGGTCTGTGCCCCAAATGGCAGCCTATTTTCTATACAAGTTACTACATTTGACCAGAGCCCAATGGGATACCTTATGGGCCCTGGTAAAAAAAAGTAGTGCACTACACAGGGAATAGGGTGCCACTCAGGACACGCACAAGGTCATCTGAGACGCACTTAGGAGGAACCATAATTAAGAGACCATTTTCTCTCATCACAAAGAGTCTCTGGTGAGGTTATGATTCATCCTGACTTTCTAGGGCCCACTTTTTCTTCACGTTTCAAGTGTATGCGTCCCAAATGGCACCCTATTCTCTAAATAGTGCACTACTTTTGAACAGGGCTCATAGGGCTCTAGTCAAAAGTAATGCAGTATGTAAGGAATAGGGTAGGGAATAGGTTGCCATTTGGGACACAGTCCTTCTAACATGAGTATCATTAGGATCTACAGGTATGTGTAATTATACGTGACCTTGGCTTTGGTTGACAGAAGTGCTGTGTGTTTACGATGACTCGATTTAAAACATGAGAACCCATCAAGGTTTTATCGAGTGTGGTATGTTGAGAGGTATCTGAGGAACTCCAATGGAGATGTTTTGTATTGTGCATTTGTTTATATCCTGGGATGCCATTACAACCAATAGCATCCAAATATGCTGAGAATCTCCATTCCAACTTCCCTCTGAGATCTGACAGTGCTATGTGTAGGAGGGTTCTATTAACATGGTTTCTATTGGAATACTAGACCTAGATCTGTGTTAGGAGGGTTCTATTGGAATACAGGACCTAGATCTGTGTTAGGAGGGTTCTATTAACACGGTTTCTATTGGAATACAGGACCTAGATCTGTGTTAGGAGGGTTCTATTGGAATATGGGATCTAGATCTGTGTTAGGAGGGTTCTATTAACACGGTTTCTATTGGAATACTGGACCTAGATCTGTGTTAGGAGGGTTCTATCCACACGGTTTCTATTGGAATACAGGACCTCAATCTGTGTTAGGAGGTTTCTATTGGAATACAGGACCTCAAGCTGTGTTAGGAGGGTTCTATCCACACGGTTTCTATTGGAATACAGGACCTCAATCTGTGTTAGGAGGGTTCTATCCACACGGTTTCCATTGGAAT
Source organism: Oncorhynchus mykiss (assembly GCF_013265735.2). Classification (NCBI taxonomy): domain Eukaryota; kingdom Metazoa; phylum Chordata; class Actinopteri; order Salmoniformes; family Salmonidae; genus Oncorhynchus; species Oncorhynchus mykiss. The sequence goes on from NC_048587.1 coordinate 61,090,866, forward strand.
ACTGAACCTAGATCTGTGTTAGGAGGGTTCTATCCACATGTTTTCTATTAGAATACTGGACCTAGATCTGTGTTAGGAGGGTTCTACCCACAAGGTTTCTATTGGAATACTGGACCTCAATCTGTGTTAGGAGGGTTCTACCCACAAGGTTTCTATTGGAATACTGAACCTAGATCTGTGTTAGGAGGGTTCTATCAACACGGTTTTTATTGGAATACTGAACCTAGATCTGTGTTAGGAGGATTCTATCCACACGGTTTCTATTGGAATACTGGACCTAAATCTGTGTTAGGAGGGTTCTATCCACACGGTTTCTATTGGAATACTGGACCTAGATCTATGTTAGGAGGGTTCTATTAACACGGTTTCTATTGGAATACTGGACCTAGATCTGTGTTAGGAGGGTCCTATTGGAATACTGTACCTAGATCTGTGTTAGGAGGGTTCTATCCACACGGTTTCTATTGGAATACTGGACCTAGATCTGTGTTAGGAGGGTTCTATCAACACGGTTTCTATTGGAATACTGGACCTCAATCTGTGTTAGGAGGGTTCTATTGGAATACAGGATCTAGATCTGTGTTAGGAGGGTTCTATTAACACGGTTTCCATTGGAATACTGGACCTAGATCTGTGTTAGGAGGGTTCTATTGGAATACAGGACCTAGATCTGTGTTAGGAGGGTTCTATTAACACGGTTTCTATTGGAATACAGGACCTAGATCTGTGTTAGGAGGGTTCTATCAACACGGTTTCTATTGGAATACTGGACCTCAATCTGTGTTAGGAGGGTTCTATCCACACGGTTTCTATTGGAATACTGGACCTAGATCTGTGTTAGGAGGGTTCTATCAACACGGTTTCTATTGGAATACTGGACCTCAATCTGTGTTAGGAGGGTTCTATCCACACGGTTTCTATTGGAATACTGGACCTAGATCTGTGTTAGGAGGGTTCTATTGGAATACTGGACCTAGATCTGTGTTAGGAGGGTTCTACCCACACGGTTTCTATTGGAATACTGGACCTAGATCTTTGTTAGGAGGGTTCAATCCACACGGTTTCTATTGGAATACTGGACCTAGATCTGTGTTAGGAGGGTTCTATTGGAATACTGGATCTAGATCTGTGTTAGGAGGGTTCTATTGGAATACTGGATCTAGATCTGTGTTAGGAGGGTCCTATTGGAATACTGGACCTAGATCTGTGTTAGGAGGGTTCTATTGGAATACTGGACCTAGATCTGTGTTAGGAGGGTTCTATTGGAATACTGGATCTAGATCTGTGTTAGGAGGGTTCTATTGGAATAATGTACCTCAAACTGTGATAGGGGGGTTCTATTGGAATAATGGACCTAGAGACTTGAGATTCATCCTATGGTAAATTCACCCTGACCACGGTTTCTACCCACTGAAGACATGGTTGATATTGGAACATCGGATGTGAGTGTTTTCTTAGGAGTTAATCACAAGCTAGGTTTTAAATAACCATATTGATTAGTGGTTGTTTGTTAGGCTAAGCCTCCACCCTTCCTTCCTTCCTTCCTTCCTCCCTTCCCTCCTTCCCCTCCCCTCCCCTCCACGCATAATTTATCCCAGATTACTGATGGATGGAGGGGGAATTGACATGGGGAGTCAGCAGCAGCATCATTTAGTTTATTCACACATGGATCGATTGATCGTTGAACATCGATTTGATGATTTTTACTTTCACCCAGCTGGGTGGCTGGTTTGTGTAGAAAAATAAGGCTGTGGGACTCCCATCCCAGGCCTGTGGGCTGTGAGAATAGATCTGTCTGTGGTTCTTACCCAAGTTCCCAGTCATCAGATAGGCGTTGTGGAAGTCCTTCATGCCCAGGCCAACGATGTGGATGAATTCCTCGATGACCTGCATCAGCTCCACTGCACCTGGATAGATCTAGAGAGACGACAACAACATTATAGTTAACTAGTGAGAGATGAGGACAACAGTACAGTTAACTAGTGAGAGGTGAGGACAACATTACAGTTAACTAGTGAGAGGTGAGGACAACAGTACAGTTAACTAGTGAGAGGTGAGGACAACAGTAGACTTAACTAGTGAGAGGTGAGGACAACATTACAGTTAACTAGTGAGAGATGAGGACAACATTACAGTTAACTAGTTAGAGATGAGGACAACAGTACAGTTAACCAGTGAGAGATGAGGACAACAGTAGACTTAACTAGTGAGAGGTGAGGACAACATTACAGTTAACTAGTGAGAGATGAGGACAACAGTACAGTTAACTAGTGAGAGGTGAGGACAACATTACAGTTAACTAGTGAGAGATGAGGACAACAGTACAGTTAACTAGTGAGAGGTGAGGACAACATTACAGTTAACTAGTGAGAGATGAGGACAACAGTACAGTTAACTAGTGAGAGGTGAGGACAACAGTAGACTTAACTAGTGAGAGGTGAGGACAACATTACAGTTAACTAGTGAGAGATGAGGACAACATTACAGTTAACTAGTTAGAGATGAGGACAACAGTACAGTTAACTAGTGAGAGATGAGGACAACAGTAGACTTAACTAGTGAGAGGTGAGGACAACATTACAGTTAACTAGTGAGAGATGAGGACAACAGTAGACTTAACTAGTGAGAGGTGAGGACAACATTACAGTTAACTAGTTAGAGATGAGGACAACATTACAGTTAACTAGTTAGAGATGAGGACAACAGTACAGTTAACTAGTGAGAGATGAGGACAACAGTACAGTTAACTAGTGAGAGATGAGGACAACAGTACAGTTAACTAGTGAGAGGTGAGGACAACAGTAGACTTAACTAGTGAGAGGTGAGGACAACATTACAGTTAACTAGTGAGAGATGAAGACAACATTACAGTTAACGAGTGAGAGGTGAGGACAACATTACAGTTAACTAGTTAGAGATGAGGACAACATTACAGTTAACTAGTTAGAGATGAGGACAACAGTACAGTTAACTAGTTAGAGATGAGGACAACATTACAGTTAACTAGTGAGAGATGACAACAACATTAGAGTGAGAGATGAGGACAACATTACAGATAACTAGTGAGAGATGAGGACAACAGTACAGATTACTAGTGAGAGGTGAGGACAACAGTACATTTAACTAGTTAGAGATGAGGACAACATTACAGTTAACTAGTGAGAGATGAGGACAACATTACAGTTAACTAGTGAGAGGTGAGGACAACATTACAGTTAACTAGTGAGAGATGAGGACAACATTACAGTTAACTAGTGAGAGGTGAGGACAACATTACAGATAACTAGTGAGAGATGAGGACAACATTACAGTTAACTAGTGAGAGGTGAGGACAACATTACAGTTAACTAGTGAGAGATGAGGACAACATTACAGTTAACTAGTGAGAGGTGAGGACAATATTACAGATAACTAGTGAGAGATGAGGACAACATTACAGATAACTAGTGAGAGATGAGGACAACATTACAGTTAACTAGTGAGAGGTGAGGACAACATTACAGTAAACTAGTGAGAGATGAGGACAACATTACAGTTAACTAGTGAGAGATGAGGACAACATTATAGTTAACTAGTGAGAGATGACAACAACATTACAGTTAACTAGTTAGAGATGAGGACAACATTACAGTTAACTAGTGAGAGGTGAGGACAACATTACAGATAACTAGTGAGAGATGAGGACAACATTACAGTTAACTAGTGAGAGATGAGGACAACATTACAGATAACTAGTGAGAGATGAGGACAACATTACAGTTAACTAGTGAGAGATGAGGACAACATTACAGTTAACTAGTGAGAGATGAGGACAACATTATAGTTAACTAGTGAGAGGTGAGGACAACATTACAGTTAACTAGTGAGAGATGAGGACAACATTACAGTTAACTAGTGAGAGGTGAGGACAACATTACAGATAACTAGTGAGAGATGAGGACAACATTACAGTTAACTAGTGAGAGGTGAGGACAACATTACAGTTAACTAGTGAGAGATGAGGACAACATTACAGTTAACTAGTGAGAGGTGAGGACAATATTACAGATAACTAGTGAGAGATGAGGACAACATTACAGATAACTAGTGAGAGATGAGGACAACATTACAGTTAACTAGTGAGAGGTGAGGACAACATTACAGTAAACTAGTGAGAGATGAGGACAACATTACAGTTAACTAGTGAGAGATGAGGACAACATTATAGTTAACTAGTGAGAGGTGAGGACAACATTACAGTTAACTAGTGAGAGATGAGGACAACATTACAGATAACTAGTGAGAGATGAGGACAACATTACAGATAACTAGTGAGAGATGAGGACAACACTACAGTTAACTAGTGAGAGATGAGGACAACATTACAGATAACTAGTGAGAGATGAGGACAACATTACAGATAACTAGTGAGAGATGAGGACAACATTACAGTTAACTAGTGAGAGATGAGGACAACATTACAGTTAACTAGTGAGAGATGAGGACAACATTATAGTTAACTAGTGAGAGGTGAGGACAACATTACAGTTAACTAGTGAGAGATGAGGACAACATTACAGTTAACTAGTGAGAGGTGAGGACAACATTACAGATAACTAGTGAGAGATGAGGACAACATTACAGTTAACTAGTGAGAGGTGAGGACAACATTACAGTTAACTAGTGAGAGATGAGGACAACATTACAGTTAACTAGTGAGAGGTGAGGACAATATTACAGATAACTAGTGAGAGATGAGGACAACATTACAGATAACTAGTGAGAGATGAGGACAACATTACAGTTAACTAGTGAGAGGTGAGGACAACATTACAGTAAACTAGTGAGAGATGAGGACAACATTACAGTTAACTAGTGAGAGATGAGGACAACATTATAGTTAACTAGTGAGAGATGACAACAACATTACAGTTAACTAGTGAGAGATGAGGACAACATTATAGTTAACTAGTGAGAGGTGAGGACAACATTACAGTTAACTAGTGAGAGATGAGGACAACATTACAGATAACTAGTGAGAGATGAGGACAACATTACAGATAAATAGTGAGAGATGAGGACAACATTACAGTTAACTAGTGAGAGATGAGGACAACATTACAGATAACTAGTGAGAGATGAGGACAACATTACAGATAACTAGTGAGAGATGAGGACAACATTACAGTTAACTAGTGAGAGATGAGGACAACATTACAGTTAACTAGTGAGAGATGAGGACAACATTATAGTTAACTAGTGAGAGGTGAGGACAACATTACAGTTAACTAGTGAGAGATGAGGACAACATTACAGATAACTAGTGAGAGATGAGGACAACATTACAGATAACTAGTGAGAGATGAGGACAACATTACAGTTAACTAGTGAGAGGTGAGGACAACATTACAGTAAACTAGTGAGAGATGAGGACAACATTACAGTTAACTAGTGAGAGATGAGGACAACATTATAGTTAACTAGTGAGAGATGACAACAACATTACAGTTAACTAGTGAGAGATGAGGACAACATTACAGTTGTCTAGTGCCGTATCAGTGCAGCCGTTACATAGGTCAAAACCACATCTCAAATGTCCCCCACATTTCCTATATACTGTAGTCTGCTTGACCAGGGCCCATAGGGCACTAGGAAATACAGTGCCATTTGGGACAAAGAACTAGACGTGGGAAGAGAGGTGAGAAACTTCACAGTTATCTTATTACTGCAACATCAGTGCTGCCATTACATGTACACAGCATTAGTCAGTAGTGTTATACCAGCGTTCCTCTTGGAACTGTCTCCTGGGAGAGAGGGAGTGTGGTGTGTAAAACATAGAGGCGTTATGTGAGGGATAGAAGCAAACAGAATGTCACAGGGTTATGGGAAGACTTAACTTCTAACAGAGCGTTTACTGATTTTACTTGTCCAACATGAACCACAACAATCTAAAAATGTTCATCTTCCACTCATCAGACATCTCACCTCTGACCAGGACATGGCTACTAGCTACTAGATTCTGGTACCCTTTAAAAGGGGACAGACCAGGACATGGCTACTAGCTACTAGATTCTGGTACCCTTTAAAAGGGGACAGACCAGGACATGGCTACTAGCTACTAGATTCTGGGACCCTTTAAAAGGGGACAGACCAGGACATGGCTACTAGCTACTAGATTCTGGTACCCTTTAAAAGGGGACAGACCAGGACATGGCTACTAGCTACTAGATTCTGGTACCCTTTAAAAGGGGACAGACCAGGACATGGCTACTAGCTACTAGATTCTGGGACCCTTTGTGACACCCGTCCCACTCTTTCTGCCATATTCTTTCTCTTTGCTCTTGTTTTCCATATTAGGATGTCAGTGGGCGGGGCTGGGAGGGTCGTCAGCAACATGGGACACACCTGGGCCTGGGTGTGTCCCAGGATAAATACACCTCTTCCCCATTCATTGAGGGGACTCTCTCCATGCAGACACAGTGATAGAGTTTGGTTGTGGCATTTTTTTTGGTTGTGGCATTTCTGTTTTGTTTGTTTGCTTGCTTTGGCACCTTTCAGCACCCCTCATTATCACATTTATTCACGCAGCCACTCACTTACACTGCTGATTACACCATTGTTAATTGTATTTATGTTACTTCAGTCAATAAATATATTTTTGTTATTATTTATTCACACGTTGTCTCCCTTTTTGTTACGGACTTCGAGCTGGTGTTGTGACACCTTTTTTTTATTTTACCTTTATTTAACTAGGCAATTCAAATAAGAACAAATTCTTATTTACAATGACAGCCTAGGAACAGTGGGTTAACTGGTCTAGGAACAGTGGGTTAACTGGCCTAGGAACAATGGGTTAACTGGCCTAGGAACAGTGGGTTACCTGGCCTAGGAACAGTGGGTTAACTGGCCTAGGAACAGTGGGTTAACTGGCCTAGGAACAGTGGGTTAATTGGCGTAGGAACAGTGGGTTAACTGGCCTAGGAACAGTGGGTTAATTATTCAGAGGAAGAACGACACATTTTTACCTTGTCAGCTCTGGAATTCGATCTTGCAAACTTCTAGTTTCTAGTCCAACGCTCTAACCACTAGGCTACACCAGGACATGGTTACTAGTCTAACGCTCTAACCACTAGGCTACACCAGGACATGGTTACTAGATACTAGATACTGGTAACCTTTAAAGGGGGACAGGCCAGGGCATGGTTACTAGATACTGGTAACCTTTAAAAGGGGACAGACCAGGACATGGCTACTAGATACTGGTAACCTTTAAAAGGAGACAGACCAGGACATGGTTACTAGATACTGGTAACCTTTAAAAGGGGACAGACCAGGACATGGTTACTAGCTACTAGATACTGGTAACCTTTAAAAGGGGACAGACCAGGACATGGTTACTAGATACTGGTAACCTTTAAAGGGGGACAGACCAGGACAAGGTTACTAGATACTGGTAACCTTTAAAAGGGGACAGACCAGGACATGGTTACTAGCTACTAGATACTGGTAACCTTTAAAAGGGGACAGATCAGGACGGTTACTAGATACTGGTAACCTTTAAAAGGGGACAGACCAGGACATGGCTACTAGATACTGGTAACCTTTAAAAGGGGACAGACCAGGACATGGTTACTAGATACTGGTAACCTTTAAAAGGGGACAGACCAGGACATGGTTACTAGCTACTAGATACTGGTAACCTTTAAAAGGGGACAGACCAGGACATGGTTACTAGATACTGGTAACCTTTAAAAAGGGACAGACCAGGACATGGCTACTAGATACTGGTAACCTTTAAAAGGGGACAGACCAGGACATGGTTACTAGATACTGGTAACCTTTAAAAGGGGACAGACCAGGACATGGTTACTAGCTACTAGATACTGGTAACCTTTAAAAGGGGACAGACCAGGACATGGTTACTAGATACTGGTAACCTTTAAAAGGGGACAGACCAGGACATGGTTACTAGCTACTAGATACTGGTAACCTTTAAAAGGGGACAGACCAGGACATGGTTACTAGATACTGGTAACCTTTAAAAAGGGACAGACCAGGACATGGCTACTTGCTAGTAGGTACTAGTACCGTTTAAAAGGGGGCATTGTCTAATGCCTACTAAAAGTGATTGCACAGGTCAGGGCATTGTTCAAAATTAGACATCTGTCAGTACATGTATTGATCTTTGCATTATCCGACAGTGAACCTTGGAGACAGACACCCTGACAGAGCAGGACATGGCTAGTAGATAGACACTGCCCTTTAGAAGCACACTGTCTAGTGACCACTGGAGAGCTAGAGACTACCCTTTAAAAGGACACTGCTTAGTGACCACTGGAGAGTGATTGCTCAGGACAGGGCAGTGTGTCTGTCCTTAGGGACCTGCCATCAGTGTCAGATAGAATGTAAAGGAAGCATTCAGGACCATGGATAGAGACAGAGCAACACACTCACGTAAGCACACCTGTCTCCTCCCAGCTGATACACATTAAGACACACTAATCCGATCGTTGACCTTGAAGAGATCGGCCCACTATCCTGGCAGACCTGAATCTAGCAGAGAGGGATCAGCTGTAATCAGAGGGGACTTGATTTTGGGGGCAGACATTTTGTGTGATTTGAGTGAGGCAGACTGTTAATGCGCTGATGATGATGATATCAATATATCATTTTTGTTCTATTGTTCTTTGTATTTTCCTTAAGATGTACCAATTGGATCTATTCTAATTTAATCAGCAATTCAAACAGTGTTAAAATGGTACTTGAAAACAATTAGATTTATCAAGAAGGAAAAGCCCCATTATTACAGTAGCTGTCCTAGACATGGACATAGAATAGCAGCATGTGAGTTAGCTATAGCTCTACTCTACAGACAAGGCAATGACATGTCTTAGTCCGGAGAGGAGCTCTGAGTGGAATCCCATAATGAACACCTCCTGATACAATCACACACACACACACTCACACATATACTTACTGACATGTGCACGCACGCACACACTCACACATACAGACGGAGATGCACTCATCCCCACGTACGTAAACACACACACACACACACACACACACACACACACACACACACACACACACACACACACACACACACACACACACACACACACACACACACACACACACACACACACACACACGTGTCTGTCTGACTAGCTAGCTGACTAGCTGGCTGAAAGCACATTTCTCCTCCCCCTCCTGCCTATGTGACCCATAGCGCAGGCCCTCTCTGGATGAATGGGGTAAAGGCCGCAGTGGAGGTGGATTCAAAGAGAAGCACCAGATCATCCTCTTTATTCTCACACCACAGCAACAAGGTATTTCTTCCGTCCCTTAGCAACAGACACACATACACACTGAGTGTACAAAACAACACCTTCCTAATATTGAGTTGAACCCCCATTTTGCCCTCAGAACAGACTAAATTTGTCGGGGCATGGACTCTACAAGGTGTCGAAAGCGTTCTACAGGGATGCTGGCCCATGTTGACTCCAAATCTTCCCACGGTTGTGTCAAGTTGGCTGGATGTGCTTTGGGTGGTGGGCACATGGGAAACTGTTGAGCGTGAAAAACCCAGCAGCACTGAAATTCTTGCTCCTACTACCGTACCCCGTTCAAAGGCACTTCAAACTTTTGTCTGGCCCATTCACCCTATGAATGGAACATATACACAACCCACACCTCAAGGCTTAAAAATCCTTCTTTAACCTGTCTCCTCTCCTTCATCTACACTGATTGAAGTGGATTTAACAAGTGACATCAATAAGGGATCATAGCTTTCACCTGGATTCACCTGGTCAGTCTATGTCATGGAAAGAGCAGGTGTTCTTAATGTTTTCTCAACTTCTATTTCTGTGCTTGACAGCAACCGTACTACAACTCCCATCCTCTCCACAGCATTGACACACCTTATTTGCCTTTATTTAATCAGGTAAGTAATTGAGAACACATTCTCATTCACAATAGTGACCTGACCAAGACGGAGGTGTAAAACACAGCAAAGCTGTAACGATTCTCCTCCTCTTCTGAGGAGTAGGAAATATCGGACCAATATGCAGCGTGGTAAGTGTTCGTCATATTTATTACACTGAACACAGAAAACAAACAAACAAGAGAATAAAGGAAAACCGAAACAGTATGGTGAAAACACTGAAACGGAAAATAACCACCCACAAACAAGAGCGGGAAAACAGGCTGCCTAAGTATGGTTCTCAATCAGAGACAACAACTACCCACAACTAACAGGGGGAAAACAGGCTGCCTAAGTATGGTTCTCAATCAGAGACAACAACTACCCACAACTAACAGGGGGAAAACAGGCTGCCTAAGTATGGTTCTCAATCAGAGACAACAACTACCCACAACTAACAGGGGGAAAACAGGCTGCCTAAGTATGGTTCTCAATCAGAGACAACAACTACCCACAACTAACAGGGGGAAAACAGGCTGCCTAAGTATGGTTCTCAATCAGAGACAACAACTACCCACAACTAACAGTGGGAAAACAGGCTGCCTAAGTATGGTTCTCAATCAGAGACAACGATTGACAGCTGCCTCTGATTGGGAACCATACCAGGCCAAACACATAGAAATATAAACACAAGAACAAAACGTAGAATGCCCACCCCAACTCACGCCCTGACCAACCTAAAATAGAGACATACAAAAGGAACTAAGGTCAGGATGTGACAAAAGCAGACAATTACAGACAAAGCAGACAATTCTTGACCATTGCCATTCCACAACCATTCCACAACCATTCCTCAACCATTCCACAACCATTCCTCAATCATTCCTCTTCGATTCCTCAGCCATTCCTCTTCCATTCCTCAACCATTCCTCAACCATTCCTCAACCATTCCTCAACCATTCCTCTTCCATTCCTCTTCCATTCCTTAGCCATTCCTCAACCATTGCTCCGCCATTGCCAAACCATTCCTCAACCATTCCTCAGCATTACTCAGCCATTGCCCAACCATTACTCAACCATTCCTCAGCCATTACTCAGCATTACTCAACCATTCCTCAGCATTACTCAGCATTACTCAACCATTCCTCAGCATTACTCAGCATTACTCAGCATTGCTCAGCCATTGCTCAGCCATTACTCAACCATTCCTCAGCCATTACTCAGCATTACTCAACCATTCCTCAGCATTACTCAGCATTACTCAACCATTCCTCAGCATTACTCAGCATTACTCAGCCATTGCTCAGCCATTCCTCAGCCATTACTCAGCCATTCCTCAGCATTTCTCAACCATTCCTCAGCCATTCCTCAGCCATTCCTCAGCCATTCCTCAGCCATTCCTCAGCCATTCCTCAGCCATTCCTCAGCCATTCCTCAGCCATTGCTCAGCCATTCCTCAGCCATTCCTCAGCCATTCCTCAGCCATTCCTCAGCCATTCCTCAGCATTACTCAGCCATTCCTCAGCCATTCCTCAGCCATTGCTCAGCCATTGCTCAGCCATTGCTCAGCCATTCCTACTGCCAAAAACAACAGACATACAGCTGATATTTTCATCTCTACAACAACAGACATGCAGCTCATCCTCCGTTTCCTCAGAAACAGTGATCACACGGCAGCATCCATCCACACTCATCATAGCCATTCCTGTACTACAAATAACAGGATTTGAAATTCATTGCTTCTGTCTAGCTTTTAGAACACCAACACATTGTCTAGTTGTAAAATAATGCATAAAAACACATCTGTCCAAAATCCATCTTTTACCCTGATCCTTTAGATGACAGATGGCTGTCATATCAGCTCATGGTCTGGTGAAGATGAACTACACATTGGCCAAAGAAGAACTCTTTATACCTAAATAGACTTGGCCTGAATCGCACATTCTTAAACACCAGGCAGGCAATCCTTAGACAGACACACATCCACACAAACACACACCCTCCTTAGGCAGACCGAGGGCTTTGTTCCTCAGCCAGTGAACTAATGAACCTTGTCTCCATCCTCCTCTGGGTTCCTAATCAGACAGACAGATTTCCGGTCTGCCTTCTGTGTGTGTGTGTGTGTGTGTGTGTGTGTGTGTGTGTGTGTGTGTGTGTGTGTGTGTGTGTGTGTGTGTGTGTGTGTGTGTGTGTGTGTGTGTGTGTGTGTGTGTGTGTGTGTGTGTGTAATTTCTGCAGTGGAGATGAGATTTGAATGAGATATGAAGCAGCATGCCAGAAATAAATGGTTGTAGAAGGAAGGCTGTATGTCTGATGAGGAGCCCAGAGGAAGGCTGTATGTCTGATGAGGAGCCCAGAGGAAGGATGTCTTTCTGATGAGGAGCCCAGAGGAAGGCTGTATGTCTGATGAGGAGCCCAGAGGAAGGATGTCTTTCTGATGAGGAGCCCAGAGGAAGGCTGTATGTCTGATGAGGAGCCCAGAGGAAGGCTGTGTGTCTGATGAAGAGCTCAGAGGAAGGCTGTGTGTCTGATGAGGAGCCCAGAGGAAGGCTGTGTGTCTGATGAGGAGCTCAGAGGAAGGCTGTATGTCTGATGAGGAGACCAGAGGAAGATGGAGATAAGGTTCAAATCAAATCAAATCAAAGTTGATTGGTTAAGTACACATATTTGCAGGTTTTATAGCAGGTGCAGTGAAATGCTCATGTTACTAGCTCCAACAGTGCAGGATAATTTCTACAGTACAAATACAGTCAAATACACAAATAATCAATGATCCAAACAATAAATCAAGAAATGACAATGAGTGAGAATGTGTCAGAATCCAGAATATAAATACATGGTGTGTATAGACAGTATAGAATCTGGAAAATAATATGGTATGTACAGTAGTAGGTATATTAGGATAAGCTATGTTGAGAATACTGTAGAGACATACACATTGAGTATAGAAATAGATTATGAGGTGACCAGCGTTCAATGACTCTATATACTGTACATGGGGCGTTAGTCTCAAGGTGCAGGGCAGAGTACAGGGCAGGTAGCTGTTCAACAGTCTGATGGCCTGGAGATAGAAGCCGTTTTTCAGTAATTCGGTCCCAGTTTGATGTACCTGTACCGGCTCTGTCTGCTAGATGGTAGCAGGGTGAACAGACCGTGACTTCATCAGTTTACTGGCTGACAGACAGAGGATAGGAGGGTGTTTAAAAATGGACAGTTAGGCAGAGAGAGTTCTTGGCCAGCTGTACCTTCATGGTCTTTGTCTTTCTGATTATCTCATCTCAACTACCCACCTCTTACCCAAACTCTAACCCTCTGCAGGCTGAGGGACAGAGGACAGAAGGGTGTTAGGCAGAGAGAGTTCTTAACTAGCTGTACCTCCATAGTCTTTGTCTTTCTGATTATCTCATCTCAACTACCCATCTCTTACCCAAACTCTAACCCTCTGCAGGCTGAGAGACAGAGGACAGAAGGGTGTTAGGCAGAGAGAGTTCTTAACCAGCTGTACCTCCATGGGTTTTGTCTTTCTGATTATCTCATCTCAACTACCCACCTCTTATCCAAACTCAACCCTAGCCTCTGCAGGCAGAGATACAGAGGACAGAAGGGTGTTAGGCAGAGAGAGATCTTGGCCAGCTGTACCTCCGTGATCTTAGTCTTTCTGATTATCTCATCTCAACTACCCACCTCTGACTCAAACTCTAACCCTAACCTCTGCAGGCTGACAGGATGGCGCTGCAGTGAATAGCAACTGTTTTACAGGCTCCTGACCAATTCTGCTGTTTTTTGCTTGTGTTTCTTTTTCCTCTGATCTTACAAAAACATTTTTATAATGTGTCCGCCATCCCCCAGACTCGAAAGAGTAAGCGTCGGCAGAGAAGAGGCAGACGAGTCGGTATCCTGACAAAACTACGTTGGCGAGGAAATAAACCGCCTTCTATTGAGGAACGTACCGGAGAACAACCTGGAAGAGCTCTGCTCGAGACTATCCTATCAGCGGGACCTGAAGAACTGTAAAACTCTCTGTTTCTCTGAGACATGGTTGAACAAGGACATGGATAATATACATCTATCTGACGTCTCCATGCATCGTCTAGAGAGGACGGGGGATAATATACATCTATCTGACGTCTCCATGCATCGTCTAGAGAGGACGTGGGATAATATACATCTATCTGACGTCTCCATGCATCGTCTAGAGAGGACATGGATAATATACATCTATCTGACGTCTCCATGCATCGTCTAGAGAGGACGTGGGATAATATACATCTATCTGACGTCTCCATGCATCGTCTAGAGAGGACATGGATAATATACATCTATCTGACGTCTCCATGCATCGTCTAGAGAGGACGGGGGATAATATACATCTATCTGACGTCTCCATGCATCGTCTAGAGAGGACATGGATAATATACATCTATCTGACGTCTCCATGCATCGTCTAGAGAGGACGGGGGAAGAAGCGGGAGGAGTGGCTCTTTGTTACCAACAACTTGTGTGCGATCTCTAATGTTAAAGGAAGTTTGGGGTTTTCGCTCGCCTGAGTTAGAATACTTCATGATAAGCTGCAGACCACACTATTTACCAAGATTGTTTTCATATACATGGTTCATAGCTGTCTATTTACCACCACAAACCAATGCTTGCACTAACACTATGCTCAACGAGCTGTATAGGACTATAAGCAAATGAAAAAGTGCACCTCCAGAGTTGGCGCATCTCGTGGCCGGTGATTTTAATGCAGGGAAACAGAAATCTGTTTTCACTAAAATGTCACCTGCATGTCACCTGCATGTCACCTGCATGTCACCTGCATGTCACCAGCATGTCACCTGCATGTCACCAGCATGTCACCTGCATGTCACCTGCATGTCACCAGCATGTCACCTGCATGTCACCAGCATGTCACCTGCATGTCACCAGCATGTCACCTGTGCAACTAGAGGCGACAAAGCTCTTGTTCACCTTGATGCACAGAAATGCTTACAAGGCAGTCCCTCACCCTCCCTTTGGCAAATCTGACCATAACTTTAACCTCCTAATTCCTTCTTACAAGCAACAACTCAAACAGGAAGTACCAGTGACACACTCAATAGGTAAGTGGTCTGATGAAGCAGACGTTAAGTTACAGAACTGTTTTGCTAGCACAGACTGGAACATGTTCCGGGATTCATCCCATGGCATTGAGGAGTTTACCACATCAGTCACCGGCTTCATTAATAAGTGCATTGATGGCTTCTTCTCCACAGTGACTGTGCGCACATATCCTAACCAGAAGCCATTGATTACAGGCAACATCCGCACTGAGTTTAAGGCCAGAGCTGCCACTTTCAAGAAGTGGGACACTAATCTGGACGCTTTCTGTTCCTCCACACCTATAGGCAGGAACTTAAACAAGGAAGCACTTGTGGCAAGAACTGTTCAACGTTGGTTTGACCAGTTGGAGTCTATGTTTTAAGATTGTTTTGATCACGTGGTGTGGGAAATGGTACACTGACTCTGTGACTGAGTTCATCAGGAAGTGCATAGAGGATGTTGTTCCCACTGTGAAAATTATTACTTACCCAAACCAAAAACTGTGGATAGATGGCAGCATATGTGCAAAACTGAAAGCGTGAACCACCACTTTTAACCATGGCAAGGTGACATGGACGTCTACAAACAGCTATGCCCTCCGTAAGGCAAACAAAGAGACAAAACGACAGTACAGGGACAAAGTGGAGTCGCAATTAATCTGCTCAGACACGAGACATATTGAGCAGAGACTCCAGACATTTACGGATTAAAAAGTGAAATCAAGCCACGTTCTGCACACCGACGCCTCGCTCCCGGATAAGCAAGTGGGGATAACAGACTGGGATATGGAGAGATTGATTATGTCCGTAAACACTCCAGCCAGCTGGTCTGCACATGCTCTGAGGATGCGGCTAGGGATGCCATCAGGGCCGGCAGCCTTGAGAGGGTTAACACACTTAAATGACTAACTCACGTTGGGCACGGAGAACGACCGCACCCAGTTCTTGTGAACGGAGGCGTCCTGTGTTGGCAGCTCCATGCGGGCGAGGAAGGTGCCCCCCAAGCGCATCACTAAGCTCAGGTCCCTGGGACTGAACCCCTCCCGCTGCAAATGGATCCTGAACTTCCTGAGGAGCTGCCCCCAGGTGGGCCACACTGACCACACTGACCCTAAACATGGGGTTTATTCAGGGATGCATGCTTAGTCCCCTCCTGTACTCCCTGTTCACCCATGACTGCGTGGCCATGCAAGACTCCAACACACCATCATTAAGTTTGCTGGCAACACGACGACATGTCAGTAGTAGGCCTGATCACCGATGACGATGAGGTCATTGAACTAGCAGTGTGATGCCAAGACAACATCTCCCTCAACGTTGGCAAGACAAAGGAGTTGGTTATGGTCTACAGGAAATGGAGGACCAACACACCACAATTTAAATTGGGTTGAGAGCTTCAAGTTCCTCGGTGTCCACAGCACTAAGTAATTATCATGGTCCAAACACACTAACACAGTCGTGAAGAAGACATGACAATGCCTCTTCCCCCTCAGGAGGCTGAAAAGATTCAACATGGGCCTTCAGATCCTCAAAACGTTCTACAACTACACCATTGAGAGTATCTTGACTGGCTGCATCACCGCTTGGTAGGGCAACTGCTTCGCATCCAACCGATGAGAGAGAGAGAGAGAGAGAGAGAGAGAGAGAGAACCTAGTGTTTGTGTGTGTGTGTGTGTGTCGTAGACCAGACAGACAAAAGTCAGAAACTGCAGTGAGGACCACCAATTAGTACTTGTAGAGAGACAGAAAGACTGGGTCGATAGAGGGCAGACTGCCTGCTGTTCTCTTTCTCTCTTTCTTAGTCATTTAGCAGACACCCTTATCCAGAGTGACTTACAGGAGCCATTAGGCTTAAGTGCCTTGCTCAGTAAATATATTTGTTGTTGGCTCTGGATTCAAACCAGCAACCGTTTGGCTACTGGCCCAATGCTCTTAACTGCTAGGCTTCATACTTCTCTCTACCTTTCTTTCTCTCTCTCTCTCCATCTCTTCCTCTATCCTTCCCTCTCTCTGTCTCTTCCTCTATCTTTCTCATCCTCTATCCTTCCCTCTCTCCTTCTCTCTCTCTCCTGCTCTATCTCTCCTTCTCTCTCTCATTCTCTATCTCTCCTTCTCTATCTCTCCTTCTCTATCTCTCCTTCTCTATCTCTCGTTATCATCCTCTCTCTCTCTCTCTCCAAGGTCTTAACCACCTAGGTGAATCAAAGAGAAACAGAGGGAAGAAAAAGGAAGAAAAACACCAACCATCCAAAATACCCCCTCTTTCTGTTTCTCTTTCTCTCTTTCTTTCTCTTTCTCTCTTTCTTTCTCTCTCTCTCTCTCTTTCTTTCTCTTTCTCTCTCTCTCTCTCTCTCTCTTTCCTCCCTTCGCCCTCCTTTCCTTTCCTCTCTGGAAGGCAGTCATTTGGCACTGGAAGTTCACAAAAGCTGCGGATGTTCTTTGTAAATTAGTGGTCTGTGGAGATGCTGTCTCTGCCGGAGACAGGGCGGATTCGTCTTAAAATAAAGTGGGAGTTTTTGAAGGAAGAGTGGCCACCTCTCAACCCTGAGAGGCTCATTCAGGATGACAGGAGAAGTGACAGGAGGAAAACCCACGCAGATAAAATCATAAAACCCCTGCCTGAGGTTGTACCCAGCATCCTTGGTGTATTTTTGTGGGATAAAGACGAGAGGACCTGACCGACACATTTCTGTTTCAGAATATGGTTAATGAATGTGAATAGAATTGATTTCTGTTCTGTATAAAATATGATTCCATTAGATGTTTCCTTGTTCAATCTACAGTTGGAAGTTTAGACGGAAGTTTACATACACCTTAGCCAAATACGTTTAATCTCAGTTTTTCACAATTCCTGACATTTAATCAGAGTAAAAATTCAGTTTTAGGATTTATTTTAAGAATGTGAAATGCCAGAATAATATTAGAGATAATTATTTATTTCAGGTTTTATTTCACATTCCCAGTGGGTCAGAAGTTTACAAACACTCAATTAGTATTTGGTAGCATTGCCTTTGAATTGTTTAACTTGGGTCAAACATCTCGAGTAGCCTTCCACAAGCTTCCCACAATAAGTTGGGTGAATTTTGGCCCATTCCTACTGACAGAGCTGGTGTAACTGAGTCAGGTTTGTAGGCCTCCTTGCTCACACATGCTTTTCAGTTCTGCCCACACATTTTCCATGGGATTGAGGTCAGGGCTTTGTGATGGCCACTCCAATACCTTGACTTTGTTGCCCTTAAGCCATTAAGTCACAACTTTGGAAGAATGCTTGGGGTCATCGTCCATTTGGAAGAGCCATTTGCGACCAAGCTTTAACTTCTTGACTGATGTCTTGAGATGTTGCTTCAATAGATCTTCAGTAGATTTCCATCCTCATGATGCCATCTATTTTGTGAAGTGCACCAGTCCCTCCTGCAGCAAAGCACCCACACAACATGATGCTGCCGCTCATGTGCTTCACGTTTGGGATGGTGTTCTTCGGCTTGGCCAAACAGTTTTATATTTGTTTCATCAGACCAGAGGATATTTCTCCAAAAAGTACGATCTTTGTCCCCATGTGCAGTTGCAAACCGTAGTCTGGCTTTTTTAATGGCGGATTTTGAGCAGTGGCTTCTTCCTTGCTGAGCGGCCTTTCAGGTTATGTTGATATAGGACTTGTTTTACATTGGATTTAGATACTTTTGTATCTGTTTCCTCCAGCATCTTCACAAGGTCATTTTCTGCTGTTTTGGGATTGATTTGCACTTTTTACACCAAAGTATGTTCATGTCTAGGAGACAGAACGCGTCTCCTTCCTGAGCGGTATGACGGCTGCGTGGTCCCATGGTGTTTATACTTGCGTACTATTGTTTGTACAGATGAAAGTGGACCCTTCAGATGTTTATAAATTGCTCCCAAGGATGAACCAGACTAGTGGAGGTCTACAATTGTTTTTCTGAGGTCTTGGCTGATTTCTTTTTATTTTCCCATGATGTCAAGCCAAGAGGCAATGAGTTTGAAGGTAGGCCTTGAAATACATCCACAAGTACACCTCCAATTGACTCAAATTATGTCAATTAGCCTATCAGAAGCTTCTAAAGCCATGACATCATTTTTTGGAATTGTCCAAGCTGTTTAAAGGCACAGTCAACTTAGTGTATGTAAATGTCTGAACCACAGGAATAGTGATACAGTGAATTACAAGTGAAATAATTTGTCTGTAAACAATTGTTGGAAAAATGACTTGTGTCAAGCACAAAGTAGATGTCCTAACCGACTTGCCAAAACTATAGTTTGTTAACAAAAAATGTGTGGAGTGGTTGAAAAACGCATTTGAATGACTCCAGCCTAAGTGTGTGTAAACTTCCAACTTCAACTGTATGTACCGTTGAATATGTTCTACTAACATGGGAGTCATGTAGCTGTTCTTACCTAGCAGGTATACTATACATGCAACATCCTTCTTTTGAATAGCACAGGGAGGCAGAAATATCCATTCTAGCAAAAAGCTATATCCCTCTGATGTGACTAAATAAAGATAAATACTCCTCAGGGGTTCTGTAATTATGAAATCCAGCATTTGAAATGACCTTTCCACCCTGACTGCTATGGAGTGACTGGGTTTCTAGGGAAGAAGAACAAACATCATAGAGAGACGTAATGAGTCGATTGGGGCTGGTCATCTCTGGTGGCTGTGCTCCCTGCTGCCACCGAGTGGACAGTGGTGGTATTATACCTCCAGATAGAGATACAGACACATCCCAACCCAGTGACACATTACACAACGTGACTAAATAAAAGTACTTCACGGCTGATCTAGGATCAGGAACAGGTCCCGCCTGCTTACACAATCTTATGATCTAAAAGAGCAAATCTGATCCTAGATCAGCACTCCTACTCTGAATACGAACTCAGATCACAATGACCAGTTGAACTCAGGCTCAGTGCTGGTGAATGCTATAGTATTCAACTGTCTGGACCAGATTCTGAAAGAATACCACACTCACCCACTTTAAGTGCATTCCATAATGTATCAAGCTCACTGCAGAATGCTTACCTGTTGTGCGTCTTCCCACTTTTCCCTGTTGTCCTCCTCTAGGAGATTGCTGATGATCTGAAAGAAGTTCTGTAGGGAGGAGAGAGAGGAAATTGACTCAATTAAATTGACTCTTATTGCATCAAAAGAAAACAAAGCTGATGCCCCTTTCCACACACACATGTATGTACAAACACACAGACACACACACACACACACACACACACATACACATACACACACACACACACACACACACATGTATGTACAAACACACAGACAGATGCTCAGGGGAACTATCACTACCCTATTGACAGTCAGCGTCAAAAATATTTCAGCTGGTCTCCCGTGTGTGTGTGTGTGAGTGAGTGAGTGAGTGAGTGAGTGAGTGAGTGAGTGTGTGTGTGTGTGTGTGTGTGGGGGGGGGGGTGTGTGTGTGTGTGTGCCCAGAGGTGGCCCCTTTCCCGTGATACAGACGATCTTGTTTTCTACTTGAATGCTTATGCTCCCTCTGGTGGTAATGTGCCCATTTTTAACATTAGCACACACACACACACACACACACACACACACACACACACACACACACACACACACACAGCAAAAATGCACAGATGCAGCAGCGAGCGCTAGCTGTACTCATTGCGTCAGACTGTCTGTCCACACAACGACAGACCAGACACACGACCAGGACACAGCTAGCATTCAGGACAGAAATGATCTTATTGGAGCAGGAGGAGGAGGAGGAGGAGGAGGAAGAGGGGGTTCAGGCTGTAATCTCCATCATACTACTGAAATAAAGAAAATAAAGCTGGAGGAGAGAAGGGAAGACAGGGAGGGGGACACAGGGGAGAGAGGAGGAGACAGTGGAGAGGGAGGAGGAGAGGGAAGACAGGGGAGAGGGGAAGGGTAGACAGGGAGAGAGGGGGTCAGAAGAGGGAGTGGGAGGCAGGAGGGAGGGTAAATAGGTAGAGGGGGTGACAGGACAGAGGGGGAAAGAGGTATAGGGGGTGACAGGAGGGAGGGGGAAAGAGGTAGAGGGGGTGACAGGAGGGAGGGGGAAAGAGGTGGAGGGGGTGACAGGACAGAGAGGGAAAGAGGTATAGGGGGTGACAGGAGGGAGGAGGAAGAGGTAGAGGGGGTGACAGGAGGGAAGGGGAAAGAGGTGGAGGGGGTGACAGGAGGGAGGGGGAAGAGATAGAGGGGGTGACAGGACAGAGGGGGAAAGAGGTAGAGGGGGTGACAGGACAGAGGGGGAAAGAGGTAGAGGGGGTGACAGGAGGGAGGGGGAAAGAGGTAGAGGGGGTGACAGGACAGAGGGGGAAAGAGGTAGAGGGGGTGACAGGAGGGAAGGGGAGAGTTCTTTGATAAAATAAACAGGCATAATGGAGCTTTCTTAGTGTCGATTTCTGGGGAAATGTATTTGAAATGACTACCATTCACCACTGCATTCACCATCACATATTACAGTAAATATAATGATTACATGTCACAGTAAATATAATGATTACATGTTACAGTAAATATGATTACATGTCACAGTAAATATAATGATTACATATTACAGTAAATATAATGATTACATGTCACAGTAAATATAATGATTACATATTATAGTAAATATAATGATTACATATTATAGTAAATATAATGATTACCTGTTACAGTAAATATAATGATTACATATTACAGTAAATATAATGATTACATATTATAGTAAATATAATGATTACCTGTTACACTAAATATAATGATTACATATTACAGTAAATATAATGATTACCTGTTACAGTAAATATAATGATTACATATTACAGTAAATATAATGATTACATATTACAGTAAATATCATGATTACATATTACAGTAAATATAATGATTACCTGTTACAGTAAATATAATGATTACATATTACAGTAAATATAATGATTACATATTACAGTAAATATCATGATTACATGTCACAGTAAATATAATGATTACATATTACAGTAAATATAATGATTACATGTTACAGTAAATATCATGATTACATGTCACAGTAAATATAATGATTACATATTACAGTAAATATAATGATTACATATTACAGTAAATATAATGATTACATGTCACAGTAAATATAATGATTACATGTTACAGTAAATATAATGATTACATATTACAGTAAATATAATGATTACATATTACAGTAAATATAATGATTACATGTCACAGTAAATATAATGATTACATATTACAGTAAATATAATGATTACATATTATAGTAAATATAATGATTACATGTCACAGTAAATATAATGATTACATATTACAGTAAATATAATGACATTACAGTAAATGTAACAGTAAATATAATGATTACGAAGGTAGCGTTAGACAACATAATAACAGAGGTGACAGCTCATCCCAGGCAGGTACCTATTTGTTTCCGTTTCTATTTTAGTCTTTTAGCAGACAAAATAGACCAATGGCTGTTCATCTGGGTAAGGGGATGGACTCTAGACCATACTATCAGCCAATCATGTCTGTGTATGTAAATATCTTCAAATGTGTTTCCTAACGCCCACACGATCAGGCTGAGCATTTCAAGAGCCAAAGGAGGCTCAGGGAAATAAATGATTAAAAAAGTTATTTTCATTATATAAACACACACAGTGATTTATGAGACATACAGTGATGATTTAAAATAACAAAGCTGACATGGGGACTTTAACTGTGTAAATAATCATTCCAGTTTCATTGGAAAGGGGGAGATATGTTGACAAGCCTCTCAGGGGTTTTCCACCTCTCCTGCACATGCAGGAGAAAACCTTTTAAACGTTATCATATTGTTTTCTATTTTCATGTATGCAACAAAAAAAAAGGACACAAAAAAGGACACAAATCAAAATAAATCCAACACACAATTCTACCTCAGCAGCATGGTCAACATTTATCAAGACAAAAGAGACCGATCCACTCACCTGCACGTCGTCTGAGCTAGGTTCGTAACTGGCCCTCTTGAAGGTATCAGTCACGTTTCTGAGTATCTCCACAGAGGACAGCAGGTCTCCAGCGTAGAAGTTCCTTCTCTGGGTGAGATCCAGCAGGGTCTTGGTCACCTGAGACATCCCGTCCCCTGCCAACTTCCCCTGGCCCTTAGCTAGATGGCCCTGGATCTCCAGAAGAAGAAATGAACTATGAGGTCTTATATGTTCTCTACACTATATCACAGTATATTACCACAGTATTACTACAATGATTGATTCTCTACACTATATTACAGTATATTACTACAGTATTACTACAATGATTGATTCTCTACACTATATTACAGTATATTACTACAGTATTACTACATTGATTGATTCTCTACACTATATTACAGTATATTACTACAGTATTACTACATTGATTGATTCTCTACACTATATCACAGTATATTACCACAGTATTACTACAATGATTGATTCTCTACACTATATCACAGTATATTACCACAGTATTACTACAATGATTGATTCTCTACACTATATTACAGTATATTACTACAGTATTACTACATTGATTGATTCTCTACACTATATCACAGTATATTACCACAGTATTACTACAATGATTGATTCTCTACACTATATTACAGTATATTACTACAGTATTACTACAATGATTGATTCTCTACACTATATTACAGTATATTACTACAGTATTACTACATTGATTGATTCTCTACACTATATTACAGTATATTACTACAGTATTACTACATTGATTGATTCTCTACACTATATCACAGTATATTACCACAGTATTACTACAATGATTGATTCTCTACACTATATCACAGTATATTACCACAGTATTACTACAATGATTGATTCTCTACACTATATTACAGTATATTACTACAGTATTACTACATTGATTGATTCTCTACACTATATCACAGTATATTACTACAGTATTACTACAATGATTGATTCTCTACACTATATTACAGTATATTACTACAGTATTACTACAATGATTGATTCTCTACACTATATTACAGTATATTACTACAGTATTACTACATTGATTGATTCTCTACACTATATTACAGTATATTACTACAGTATTACTACATTGATTGATTCTCTACACTATATTACAGTATATTACTACAGTATTACTACATTGATTGATTCTCTACACTATATGATAGTATATTACTACAGTATTACTACAATGATTGATTCTCTACACTATATCACAGTATATTACTACAGTATTACTACATTGATTGATTCTCTACACTATATTACAGTATATTACTACAGTATTACTACATTGATTGATTCTCTACACTATATTACAGTATATTACTACAGTATTACTACAATGATTGATTCTCTACACTATATCACAGCATATTACTACAGTATTACTACATTGATTGATTCTCTAAACTATATGACAGTATATTACTACAGTATTACTACATTGATTGATTCTCTACACTATATTACAGTATATTACTACAGTATTACTACAATGATTGATTCTCTACACTATATCAAAGCATATTACTACAGTATTACTACATTGATTGATTCTCTAAACTATATGACAGTATATTACTACAGTATTACTACATTGATTGATTCTCTACACTATATCACAGCATATTACTACAGTATTACTACAATGATTGATTCTCTACACTATATGACAGTATATTACCACAGTATTACTACAATGATTGATTCTCTACACTATATCACAGCATATTACTACAGTATTACTACAATGATTGATTCTCTACACTATATCACAGTATATTACTACAGTATTACTACAATGATTGATTCTCTACACTATATTACAGTATATTACTACAGTATTACTACAATGATTGATTCTCTACACTATATCACAGTATATTACTACAGTATTACTACAATGATTGATTCTCTACACTATATTACAGTATATTACCACAGTATTACTACAATGATTGATTCTCTACACTATATTACAGTATATTACTACAGTATTACTACAATGATTGATTCTCTACACTATATTACAGTATATTACCACAGTATTACTACAATGATTGATTCTCTACACTATATTACAGTATATTACCACAGTATTACTACAATGATTGATTCTCTACACTATATGACAGTATATTACTACAGTATTACTACAATGATTGATTCTCTACACTATATTACAGTATATTACCACAGTATTACTACAATGATTGATTCTCTACACTATATTACAGTATATTACTACAGTATTACTACAATGATTGATTCTCTACACTATATTACAGTATATTACCACAGTATTACTACATTGATTGATTCTCTACACTATATTACAGTATATTACTACAGTATTACTACATTGATTGATTCTCTACACTATATTACAGTATATTACTACAGTATTACTACATTGATTGATTCTCTACACTATATTACAGTATATTACTACAGTATTACTACATTGATTGATTCTCTACACTATATTACAGTATATTACTACAGTATTACTACATTGATTGATTCTCTAGACTATATTACAGTATATTACTACAGTATTACTACATTGATTGATTCTCTACACTATATTACAGTATATTACTACAGTATTACTACATTGATTGATTCTCTACACTATATTACAGTATATTACTACAGTATTACTACATTGATTGATTCTCTACACTATATGATAGTATATTACTACAGTATTACTACATTGATTGATTCTCTACACTATATGATAGTATATTACTACAGTATTACTACAATGATTGATTCTCTACACTATATTACAGTATATTACTACAGTATTACTACAATGATTGATTTCTTTTAGAATGCATTAAAAGGCCAGCGTCCTGTACCTCCAGGAGAAGGAAGAGAAGAGAGAGGACCATAAGACCCTGGAGGTCCTCTAAAGTATAGTATACACTATATTATTATAGTATTACTACAGTTTATATTACAGCTTTCCCTGACCCTCGACCTCCAGGAGAAGGAAGAGGAGGAAGAGAACTATGAGACTGTTCTCTGCAGTAGATTACTGCAATATGTGGTTTAAACTGTCTACATTAACAACAGCTGTAGTG